>NC_089838.1:345206765-345211765 GCF_035609145.1 Eleutherodactylus coqui
TCTCTCTCTCTCCCTCTGTGTCTCTCTCTCTCTCCCTCTGTGTCTCTCTCTCTCTCCCTCTGTGTCTCTCTCTCTCTCCCTCTGTGTCTCTCTCTCTCTCCCTCTGTGTCTCTCTCTCTCTCCCTCTGTGTCTCTCTCTCTCTCCCTCTGTGTGTGTCTCTCTCTCTCCCTCTGTGTGTCTCTCTCTCTCCCTCTGTGTCTCTCTCTCTCTCCCTCTGTGTCTCTCTCTCTCCCTCTGTGTGTCTCTCTCTCTCCCTCTGTGTCTCTCTCTCTCTCCCTCTGTGTCTCTCTCTCTCTCCCTCTGTGTCTCTCTCTCTCTCCCTCTGTGTCTCTCTCTCTCTTCCTCTGTGTCTCTCTCTCTCCCTCTGTGTCTCTCTCTCTCTTCCTCTGTGTCTCTCTCTCTCTTCCTCTGTGTCTCTCTCTCTCCCTCTGTGTCTCTCTCTCTCTCCCTCTGTGTCTCTCTCTCTCTCCCTCTGTGTCTCTCTCTCTCTCCCTCTGTGTCTCTCTCTCTCTTCCTCTGTGTCTCTCTCTCTCTTCCTCTGTCTCTCTCTCTCTCTCCCTCTGTGTCTCTCTCTCTCTCTCCCTCTGTGTCTCTCTCTCTCTTCCTCTGTGTCTCTCTCTCTCCCTCTGTGTCTCTCTCTCTCTTCCTCTGTGTCTCTCTCTCTCCCTCTGTGTCTCTCTCTCTCCCTCTGTGTCTCTCTCTCTCCCTCTGTGTCTCTCTCTCTCTCCCTCTGTGTCTCTCTCTCTCCCTCTGTGTCTCTCTCTCTCTCCCTCTGTGTCTCTCTCTCTCTCTCCCTCTGTGTCTCTCTCTCTCCCTCTGTGTCTCTCTCTCTCTCCCTCTGTGTCTCTCTCTCTCTCCCTCTGTGTCTCTCTCTCTCTCCCTCTGTGTCTCTCTCTCTCTCCCTCTGTGTCTCTCTCTCTCTCCCTCTGTGTCTCTCTCTCTCCCTCTGTGTCTCTCTCTCTCTCCCTCTGTGTCTCTCTCTCTCTCCCTCTGTGTCTCTCTCTCTCTCCCTCTGTGTGTCTCTCTCTCTCTCCCTCTGTGTGTCTCTCTCTCTCCCTCTGTGTCTCTCTCTCTCTCCCTCTGTGTCTCTCTCTCTCTCCCTCTGTGTGTCTCTCTCTCTCCCTCTGTGTCTCTCTCTCTCTCCCTCTGTGTCTCTCTCTCTCTCCCTCTGTGTCTCTCTCTCTCTCCCTCTGTGTCTCTCTCTCTCTCCCTCTGTGTCTCTCTCTCTCTCCCTCTGTGTCTCTCTCTCTCTCCCTCTGTGTCTCTCTCTCTCTCCCTCTGTGTGTCTCTCTCTCTCTCCCTCTGTGTGTCTCTCTCTCTCCCTCTGTGTCTCTCTCTCTCTCCCTCTGTGTCTCTCTCTCTCTCCCTCTGTGTGTCTCTCTCTCTCCCTCTGTGTCTCTCTCTCTCTCCCTCTGTGTCTCTCTCTCTCTCCCTCTGTGTCTCTCTCTCTCTCCCTCTGTGTCTCTCTCTCTCTCCCTCTGTGTCTCTCTCTCTCTTCCTCTGTGTCTCTCTCTCTCCCTCTGTGTCTCTCTCTCTCTTCCTCTGTGTCTCTCTCTCTCTTCCTCTGTGTCTCTCTCTCTCCCTCTGTGTCTCTCTCTCTCTCCCTCTGTGTCTCTCTCTCTCTCCCTCTGTGTCTCTCTCTCTCTTCCTCTGTGTCTCTCTCTCTCTTCCTCTGTCTCTCTCTCTCTCTCCCTCTGTGTCTCTCTCTCTCTCTCCCTCTGTGTCTCTCTCTCTCTCTCCCTCTGTGTCTCTCTCTCTCTCCCTCTGTGTCTCTCTCTCTCCCTCTGTGTCTCTCTCTCTCTCCTCTCTCTCTCCCTCTGTGTCTCTCTCCTCTCTCTCTCCTTCTGTGTCTCTCTCTCTCTCCCTCTGTGTCTCTCTCTCTCTCTCCCTCTGTTTCTCTCTCTCTCTCTCCCTCTGTTTCTCTCTCTCTCTCCCTCTGTGTGTCTCTCTCTCTCCCTCTGTGTCTCTCTCTCTCTCTCTCCTCTGTGTCTCTCTCTCTCCCTCTGTGTCTCTCTCTCTCCCTCTGTGTCTCTCTCTCTCCCTCTGTGTCTCTCTCTCTCCCTCTGTGTCTCTCTCTCTCTCCCTCTGTGTCTCTCTCTCTCTCCCTCTGTGTCTCTCTCTCTCTCCCTCTGTGTCTCTCTCTCTCTCCCTCTGTGTCTCTCTCTCTCTCCCTCTGTGTCTCTCTCTCTCTCCCTCTGTGTCTCTCTCTCTCTCCCTCTGTGTGTCTCTCTCTCTCTCCCTCTGTGTGTCTCTCTCTCTCCCTCTGTGTCTCTCTCTCTCTCCCTCTGTGTCTCTCTCTCTCTCCCTCTGTGTCTCTCTCTCTCTCCCTCTGTGTGTCTCTCTCTCTCCCTCTGTGTCTCTCTCTCTCTCCCTCTGTGTCTCTCTCTCTCTCTCCCTCTGTGTCTCTCTCTCTCTCCCTCTGTGTCTCTCTCTCTCTTCCTCTGTGTCTCTCTCTCTCCCTCTGTGTCTCTCTCTCTCTTCCTCTGTGTCTCTCTCTCTCCCTCTGTGTCTCTCTCTCTCCCTCTGTGTCTCTCTCTCTCTCCCTCTGTGTCTCTCTCTCTCTCCCTCTGTGTCTCTCTCTCTCTCCCTCTGTGTCTCTCTCTCTCTCCCTCTGTGTCTCTCTCTCTCTTCCTCTGTGTCTCTCTCTCTCTTCCTCTGTCTCTCTCTCTCTCTCCCTCTGTGTCTCTCTCTCTCTCTCCCTCTGTGTCTCTCTCTCTCTCCCTCTGTGTCTCTCTCTCTCCCTCTGTGTCTCTCTCTCTCTCTCCTCTCTCTCTCCCTCTGTGTCTCTCTCCTCTCTCTCTCCTTCTGTGTCTCTCTCTCTCTCCCTCTGTGTCTCTCTCTCTCTCTCCCTCTGTTTCTCTCTCTCTCTCTCCCTCTGTTTCTCTCTCTCTCTCCCTCTGTTTCTCTCTCTCTCTCTCCCTCTGTGTCTCTCTCTCTCTCCCTCTGTGTCTCTCTCTCTCTCCCTCTGTGTCTCTCTCTCTCTCCCTCTGTGTCTCTCTCTCTCTCCCTCTGTGTCTCTCTCTCTCTCCCTCTGTGTCTCTCTCTCTCTCCCTCTGTGTGTCTCTCTCTCTCTCCCTCTGTGTGTCTCTCTCTCTCTCCCTCTGTGTGTCTCTCTCTCTCTCCCTCTGTGTGTCTCTCTCTCTCCCTCTGTGTCTCTCTCTCTCTCCCTCTGTGTCTCTCTCTCTCTCCCTCTGTGTCTCTCTCTCTCTCCCTCTGTGTCTCTCTCTCTCTCCCTCTGTGTGTCTCTCTCTCTCCCTCTGTGTCTCTCTCTCTCTCCCTCTGTGTCTCTCTCTCTCTCCCTCTGTGTCTCTCTCTCTCTCCCTCTGTGTCTCTCTCTCTCTTCCTCTGTGTCTCTCTCTCTCCCTCTGTGTCTCTCTCTCTCTTCCTCTGTGTCTCTCTCTCTCCCTCTGTGTCTCTCTCTCTCCCTCTGTGTCTCTCTCTCTCTCCCTCTGTGTCTCTCTCTCTCTTCCTCTGTGTCTCTCTCTCTCTTCCTCTGTGTCTCTCTCTCTCTTCCTCTGTGTCTCTCTCTCTCTTCCTCTGTCTCTCTCTCTCTCTCCCTCTGTGTCTCTCTCTCTCTCTCCCTCTGTGTCTCTCTCTCTCTCCCTCTGTGTCTCTCTCTCTCTCCCTCTGTGTCTCTCTCTCTCTCCCTCTGTGTCTCTCTCTCTCTCCTCTCTCTCTCCCTCTGTGTCTCTCTCCTCTCTCTCTCCTTCTGTGTCTCTCTCTCTCTCTCCTTCTGTGTCTCTCTCTCTCTCTCCCTCTGTGTCTCTCTCTCTCTCCCTCTGTGTCTCTCTCTCTCTCCCTCTGTTTCTCTCTCTCTCTCTCTGTGTCTCTCTCTCTCTCTCTCTCTCTCCCTCTGTGTCTCTCTCTCTCCCTCTGTGTCTCTCTCTCTCTCCCTCTGTGTCTCTCTCTCTCTCCCTCTGTGTCTCTCTCTCTCTCCCTCTGTGTCTCTCTCTCTCTCCCTCTGTGTCTCTCTCTCTCTCCCTCTGTGTCTCTCTCTCTCCCTCTGTGTCTCTCTCTCTCTCCCTCTGTGTCTCTCTCTCTCTCCCTCTGTGTCTCTCTCTCTCTCCCTCTGTGTGTCTCTCTCTCTCTCCCTCTGTGTGTCTCTCTCTCTCCCTCTGTGTCTCTCTCTCTCTCCCTCTGTGTCTCTCTCTCTCTCCCTCTGTGTGTCTCTCTCTCTCCCTCTGTGTCTCTCTCTCTCTCCCTCTGTGTCTCTCTCTCTCTCCCTCTGTGTCTCTCTCTCTCTCCCTCTGTGTCTCTCTCTCTCTCCCTCTGTGTCTCTCTCTCTCTCCCTCTGTGTCTCTCTCTCTCTCCCTCTGTGTCTCTCTCTCTCTCCCTCTGTGTGTCTCTCTCTCTCTCCCTCTGTGTGTCTCTCTCTCTCCCTCTGTGTCTCTCTCTCTCTCCCTCTGTGTCTCTCTCTCTCTCCCTCTGTGTGTCTCTCTCTCTCCCTCTGTGTCTCTCTCTCTCTCCCTCTGTGTCTCTCTCTCTCTCCCTCTGTGTCTCTCTCTCTCTCCCTCTGTGTCTCTCTCTCTCTCCCTCTGTGTCTCTCTCTCTCTTCCTCTGTGTCTCTCTCTCTCCCTCTGTGTCTCTCTCTCTCTTCCTCTGTGTCTCTCTCTCTCTTCCTCTGTGTCTCTCTCTCTCCCTCTGTGTCTCTCTCTCTCTCCCTCTGTGTCTCTCTCTCTCTCCCTCTGTGTCTCTCTCTCTTCCTCTGTGTCTCTCTCTCTCTTCCTCTGTCTCTCTCTCTCTCTCCCTCTGTGTCTCTCTCTCTCTCTCCCTCTGTGTCTCTCTCTCTCTCTCCCTCTGTGTCTCTCTCTCTCTCTCCTCTGTGTCTCTCTCTCTCCCTCTGTGTCTCTCTCTCTCTCCTCTCTCTCTCCCTCTGTGTCTCTCTCCTCTCTCTCTCCTTCTGTGTCTCTCTCTCTCTCCCTCTGTGTCTCTCTCTCTCTCTCCCTCTGTTTCTCTCTCTCTCTCTCCCTCTGTTTCTCTCTCTCTCTCCCTCTGTGTG
>NC_089838.1:345516765-345694265 GCF_035609145.1 Eleutherodactylus coqui
ATTTCTACCCGTCTGTTGGTGGTCGGACGCCTGATCAGTATCCTGACCCCTAGTCCGTTGGTAGGCGGATGTAGGGCCCTGTCTATCTGATCCACCCGTCCATTGGTCGTGGACGCCTGACTCCTATTCCTGTATTTCTACCCGTCTGTTGGTGGTCGGACGCCTGATCAGTATCCTGACCCCTAGTCCGTTGGTAGGCGGATGTAGGGCCCTGTCTGTCTGAGCCAACCGTCCATTGGTTGTGGACGCCTGATTCCTGTTCCTGTATTTCTACCCGTCCGTTGGTGGGTGGATGCCCGATCTGGATTCTGACCCCTTTGTCCGTTGATAGGCGGATGTTAGGGCCTGTCTGGTCTGTTTCGCTGTTTTGTCTGAGTTCCAGCTCTGTCTGTGTCGGGACTCGGGGTCCGGGAAACTGGAGGTCCCTGAAAATACCCCTGTCCCTTCCTACTTGCCCCCCTGGGCTAAGCCCCAGGGCGACAACTGGGCGACGGTCCCTACACTCACTAAGGAAGGGGGACACGGGGACTAACAAACAGACAGACACTGGAACAAACCACAGCAAGGAGAGTCAGACAATCCGGGTCAGCAACAAGAGGGTACGCGGTACAAGAGGGTCAGGCAAAGGCAACGTCAGGTCAAAAGGCAGAGGGTCGGTAACAGGAGTCAGAAAGATGCAGTACGCTGGTGTAGCAGGAAATCCAAGACTAACACTGGCACTGGTCAGGAGACACCAGCAGGTTTAAATGCTGTCAGAGCTCCCGCCCCAGCAGCTGATTGGGGCGGGGAGCCTGACAGCAGCTGAGTGCACCCAGCAGCACTGGGGAACCCGCCCCCAGCCCTGCAGGAGGCAGGACAGGAGACACACGTTTGGTTGCCAGGATACCTAGGACGCGACGCGGGGGAACACCCACCGCGTCCTTAGCAACCCGGCGGCGAGGTGGAGCCCGGCGGCCAGGGGAGGTGACGAGGACCGGGGCTCCCCTGCGCCGCACAGCGGCCGCACGTGTGATCGGACCGGCGGTGCGGGCACGACGGACCCGCGAACCGCCAGTCCTTACAGTACCCCCCCTTCTACGGGGGGACACTGGACCCCCACGGCCCGGAGCAGGCTTGAGGGGAAAGGCTCTGTGGAACCGTCGGATCAATAGGGGTGCATGTACGTCCCGGGCAGGAATCCATGTACGGTCCTCAGGGCCGAAACCCTTCCAATGTACAAGGTATTGCAAACTACCTCTCACACGCCGAGCATCAATCAAATGCTCTACCTCATACTCCAGTTCCCCCTGTACAAGAGTAGGAGCGGGCGGGCTCTGGGCAGGCAGAACTGGGGTTACATATTTCTTCAGCAGCCCCTTGTGGAAGACGTCATGAATCTTCCACGACTGCGGAAGAGATAATCTGTATGCCACAGGATTGACCACCTGGGAGATGGTGAACGGACCAACAAAGCGGGGAGCCAGCTTTAGGGATGGAACCTTGAGTCTCAAATTTTTTGAGGCCAGTAACACCTGCTCCCCAACCACGAACGGTGCAGAGATCGTGCGTCTTTTATTAGCTTGACCAAGGAGTTTGTCCTGGGAACCCTGAAGGTTCTTATGAACCTGGGCCCAAACTGTGCACAGTTCATTAATGGCAGAGTCCGCAGACGGCGTGTCAGTAACTGAGGGAGAAAAAGAAAATCGAGGATGGAAACCATAATTACAAAAGAACGGCGACACATGAGAAGACGAATTTACATGGTTGTTGATGGCAAACTCGGCGAGAGGTAGAAAGTTAACCCACAGATGTTGATTGTCCGAAGCGAACAGTCGCAGGTTTTGGATTAATTCTTGATTCATCCTCTCAGTTTGCCCATTCGACTCGGGATGGAAGGCAGACGAAAAGGACAGACCAATATTCAATTTCCTGCAGAAAGCTCGCCAGAAGCGAGCGACAAACTGTACACCTCTATCTGAGACCACATCCTCAGGAACCCCATGCAACCGCACCACCTCCTTAATAAACATGTCAGATAACAGTTTGGCGTTTGGTAGCTTGCTCAGAGGAACGAAATGCGCCATTTTGGAGAACCGATCTACAATGACCCAAATGACCGTATTCCCCTGTGACGGTGGCAAATCTGTGATGAAGTCCATTGACAGGTGTGTCCAGGGCCTGGACGGAATGGGCAAGGGAAGAAGAGGCCCCTCAGGACGTCTCCTGACACTCTTCCCCCTGGCGCACACCGGACAAGCAGTGACAAACGCCCGAGCATCCCTACTCATATGAGGCCACCAATAAGTTCTGGAAAGTAATTCCTGCGTTCCTCGGATACCGGGGTGCCCAGCCAGGACCCAGGCATGCGTCTCTTCTAACACCTTCAACCTTAATGGTAAAGGAACAAAGAGTTTGCCTTCTGGAAGTGTTTCAGGGGCTGATTGCTGCGCAGCCTGAATTAGCGGTGAGAGGTCAGAGGAGACAGCTGCGAGAACCACCCCTGGGGAAAGGATAGTCTCAGGCTCCGACTCGGGAGGTTCCGGAATACCAAAACTCCTAGATAGAGCATCCGCCTTAACATTTTTTGAACCGGGTCGGTAAGTAACCAAAAAATTAAAACGAGAGAAGAAAAGAGCCCAACGAGCTTGTCGAGCATTCAACCTTTTAGCAGAATCTAAATATATCAGGTTCTTATGGTCAGTGAGTACCATGATCTGATGGCGTGCTCCCTCCAAAAAATGCCTCCACTCCTCGAACGCCCATTTTATAGCAAGTAACTCACGATTGCCTATATCATAATTTTGTTCAGTAGGGGAAAATTTTCTGGAAAAGTAAGCGCATGGTCTAAGATTTGTGAGTGTAGACGGCCCCTGAGAAAGGACCGCCCCTACTCCAAACTCAGAGGCATCCACCTCCACCACAAACGGGCACGACAGGTCTGGTTGGACAAGAACAGGTGCGGAGGAAAAGGCAGCCTTCAGGGTAGCGAAGGCCGCCAGCGCATCTGGAGACCAGGTACCAACCTCTGCCCCTTTCCTGGTGAGATCCGTTAAGGGCTTAGCCACCACCGAAAAGTTCTTAATAAACTTCCGATAATAATTAGCGAAGCCCAAGAAGCGCTGGAGGGCCTTTAGAGTGACTGGTTGGGCCCACTCTGTGATGGCTTTCACCTTCCCCGGATCCATCTGGATATCCCATGGAGTAATGATATACCCTAAAAAGGTTATCTTCTGTACCCCAAAAACACATTTTTCAAGCTTAGCAAACAGCTGGTTAGCCCTGAGTCGTGACAGGACCGTTTGAACATGCACCTGGTGTGTCTCCCAGTCGGGGGAAAAAATCAGAATATCATCTAGATACACTACGACGAACACCCCCATGATGTCCTGAAAAACTGAGTTCATGAAACCTTGAAATATAGCAGGGGCGTTACACAACCCGAAAGGCATGACCAGGTACTCAAAGTGACCGAGGGGCGTATTGAATGCCGTCTTCCACTCATCCCCCTCCTGAATACGAATGAGGTTGTAAGCTCCCCTTAGGTCGAGTTTAGAGAACCACTGGGCACCGGTGACCTGGTTGAGGAGGTCAGGGATGAGCGGAAGGGCGTACTAGTTCCTGACCGTGATTTTGTTTAGCTCCCTGTAATCAATACAGGGTCTGAGACCCCCATCCTTTTTCTCCACAAAGAAGAAACCAGCCCCTACTGGAGACTCGGAGGGCCGGATGTGCCCCCGGGACAAACTATCCTGGATATAGTCCTTCATAGACTGCCTCTCTGGAACCGTAACATTATAGATGCGACCTTTAGGAAGTTTGGCCCCCGGGATCAACTCTATCTTACAATCCCATTCTCTATGGGGAGGCAAGGCTTCTAATAGCTGTCTAGAAAAGACGTCCGAAAACTCTGAGAGGTAGTCAGGCAGTTCAGCTCCCTCGCAGGTGGAGACATCCACCCCCACTGGGCGCACGTGGCTGTCACAGCGAGAACCCCACTTGACCAGTTCCAATGTGTCCCAGTTAATTACAGGGTTGTGTTCCCTTAGCCAGGGTAGCCCCAGCACGACATCCACAGACAGGTTCTTCATAACCAAAAATGTATAGGACTCCGTATATAAGGCCCCAATAGTGTACTGTAACTCCGGGGTAGCCAGATTTACAAGACCAGCCTGCAAGGGAGTAGAGTCGACACCAGAGACCAGAATAGGGGGTTCTACACGGAAAAAATACTCAGACAGCTTAGCAACAAAATCGAAATTAACAAAATTAGCAGCAGCCCCAGAATCCAGAAATGCTTGCCCAGCACGGTAGAAAGACCGTAATTCTAAGGTGCAGGGCAACAACATTTTAGACCTTACAGGGAGTACCTTAGCTCCTAGACAGTCCTCCCGATGGCTGCCTAGGAGCGGAAGTCTTTCCTGCCGCGGCTTTTTCTCGCAGGTCCCAATGCGATGACCCGGCTCCCCACAGTAGAGACAGAGGTTCATCCTGAGACGATATTCCCGACGTTGCTTCGGGGTCATGGTTCCCAGCTCCATGGGTTCAGTGGAGGGAGGGGTCAAGGTCGGAAACACCAAAGGTGTAGACGTACGGACAGGGCTGGTCCGAGTCGAGCGTCTGGCCCTCAAGCGTCGGTCAGCCCGGATGGCCAGAGACATGGCTTGCTCCAAAGTTCTGGGCTCCGGGTGTGCCACCAAGAGGTCCTTGAGGCCCTCCGACAGACCGGTCAAAAACAGATCCTTTAAGGCCGCGTCATTCCACCCAGACTCCGTGCAGTGTTGGCGAAATTGTAAACAATAGTCCTCAGCCACCTTCCAACCCTGTCGCAAGGCCAGGAGTTTAGAGACTGCGAAGGCCGCACGGTCAGGCTCGTCATACAGCTGGCCCAAAGCAGTAAAAAAGGCGTCTAGTGACTGTCGGGTGGGGGAGTCCGCTGGTAAGGAGAAGGCCCAATTTTGGGGTTCTCCCCTCAGGCGAGTTATCACGAAACCCACTTTCTGGTATTCTGTGCCAGAGGTGTGGGGTCGGAGGTCAAAATAAAGCTTGCAGCCTTCTCTGAACACAAAAAACTGACTTCTCTCCCCAGAAAAGAAGTCAGGAGGTGTTGCTCGGGGTTCAGAAACCGTACCAGGAGTGGCAGGGAGCTGCATCATATTAGAAGCCCCTCGCTGCTCCTGATGCTGCAGGCGAGCAGTCAGGTCCTGGGCCAGGTCCGTCAGAACCTGTACCTGGTTGGCTAAGGCCGCCACAGCCTCCATAGCGGGGTTCAAGGTTGCTGGTCGGATATAGGGATCCGACTTCCGTTCGGCCAGTGTTACTGTCAGGACTCGGGGTCCGGGAAACTGGAGGTCCCTGAAAATACCCGCAACCCCTGTCCCTTCCTACTTGCCCCCCTGGGCTAAGCCCCAGGGCGACAACTGGGCGACGGTCCCTACACTCACTAAGGAAGGGGGACACGGGGACTAACAAACAGACAGACACTGGAACAAACCACAGCAAGGAGAGTCAGACAATCCGGGTCAGCAACGAGAGGGTACGCGGTACAAGAGGATCAGGCAAAGGCAACGTCAGGTCAAAAGGCAGAGGGTCGGTAACAGGAGTCAGAAAGATGCAGTACGCTGGTGTAGCAGGAAATCCAAGACTAACACTGGCACTGGTCAGGAGACACCAGCAGGTTTAAATGCTGTCAGAGCTCCCGCCCCAGCAGCTGATTGGGGCGGGGAGTCTGACAGCAGCTGAGTGCACCCAGCAGCACTGGGGAACCCGCCCCCAGTCCTACAGGAGGCAGGACAGGAGACGCACGTTTGGTTGCCAGGATACCTAGGACGCGACGCGGGGCAACACCCACCGCGTCCCTAGCAACCCGGCGGCGAGGCGGAGCCCGGCGGCCAGGGGAGGTGACGAGGACCGGGGCTCCCCTGCGCCGCACAGCGGCCGCACGTGTGATCGGACCGGCGGTGCGGGCACGACGGACCCGCGAACCACCAGTCCTTACAGTCTGTTACCCGTCCTGCGTTATGCAGTCTGTATTCCTGTCCAGGTGTCCGTCCTGCGGCGTGGTGCGCCCAGCGGACATAATTTTCTGTAGACCCCTGTATTGCATGTACCTGAGCTTTTTCCCTTCTCCTGCTGACTGGCTGGCGTCCGCACTAGGCCCGTATGGATAAGTCCTGTGCACACTGTGTCAGTAGGGTGGGTTGCCATGTTTCCCCTCTGGTTTCGTGCACGCTAGGTATTACGTTTGCCCCCTCCTTCACAGGTGTTTGTGTGTTTGCTTTCGGCCCGTATGTATAAGTCCTGTGCTACGCCTATCCTGGGTGACATGTTCGGCAGTACTAGGCCCGTAGTGATAAGTCCTGTACTGCGTCTGTGTCTTTTGGAGGAGTTGCATAATTTTTGTTGTTGTGCTTAAAGGGTCCGGAGGCCCCTTTTTTTAAAGGGGAGGTACTGTCAGGGTGTGCTGCTGGGATCTGTAGTACTAAGGTTCCCAGCAGCACAGCTATAGGTCGTTGAGGGTTAATTGAGCTGGCTGGGTGTGGTACTTCCTGCTAGCCAATCTCCTGGGTCTGTGCTCACGTATAAACCCAGCTCCTGGTCAGTCTCTGGCTGGGTCCCAGGGTGAGCAGTCATGTTACTTCTGTGGTCTGTAACTTGTTATCAGTCATGTTCAGCTTGTTCCCACTCTGATCTGTGTTTTCAAGTAGGGCTGTTGTGTCTCTCTGCTTCCAGTGTGTCAGTTGGTGGATCCCTGACTCAGTCCCCTATGTCAGCTCTGTGGCTAGCTGTCTATTCCCCCTGGTATGAGGACACATAGACTTGCTGTGAGTTTCATCTAAGCTCTGGGTAGAGTCCGTGCCGGTAGAGTCCGTGCCCTGGTTGTCTGTCCTGTTGCAAGCTTGCTGTGTGATCTGTGTCTTGCTGGTTCATGTCTATTTGTACATTTATTTCCTGTCAGTTCTGTGTTAGCTTGCTGTGTGCCTGTGTGCCCTGTGCTCTGTCCCATTCCTGTTCTATGTCTTGCTGGTTCATGTCCATTTATATTCTGTCAGTTCTGTGTTAGCTTGCTGTATGACCTGCTATCTGTGTCCTGTTCTGTTGCAGCGTTCTGTCTGAACTGTGTCCGGTTCTGCTGGACTCCTGGTTAGTGTAAGGCCTAGCAGTATAACACGGAGCCGTGAAGTTGGCCCGCTAGCTTCCACGTTTTGTACAAAATGTCAACTAATACCTGGTCTTTACATTCAGCTGATCGTCTGTTACTAGTGGTGGCATTTTGTATACTGTGTATTCTGGCTCTGTGTGTTCTGTGGTTCTGTCCCTGTCATTTGGCATGTGAATGTGCCTCGTTCTGTGGCGTGGCTCCTAGGATCAGCTAGGGCCCAGTTCCGAAGGCCGCTGGGCCGCCCTCTTATTGGGGCGATGTCCCTGCTTAGGTAGGGCCACTGTCATCCCCCTTGTAGTTCAGGATAAGTTTACCTAAAACCCGTGTGACCCTGGTGCAACCTGTGTGCGTGCATCCCATCCACTCCCTTTTTGGGTACGATCGTGTGGGCCCTGTTCTTAGTTTTACCCACACAATCGTAACAATATATAGCTGAGCCCAAGGCTGGTGGTAAAATATAGCTGAGCCCCAGGCTATCAGTGATATATAGCTAAGCCAGAGGCCGTAAGTAATATATAGCTGAGCCAGAGGCCGTAAGTAATATATAGCTGAGCCCCGAGGCCGGTAGTGATATATAGCTGAGCCTGAGGCTCAGCTAAATATCAATAGGGGAGGAGTTATGGAGAGTGAAATGTGTGGTTGGTTAAGAATGCTACGGGAGGAGTTAGAGAGTGAGTGATGTGTGTGGTTGGTCAGGAATGTTAGGGGGGGAGTTAGAGATAGTGACGTGTGGTTGGTCAGGAACGCTGGGGGAGGAGTTAAAGAGTGGCATGTGTGGTTGGTCAAGAATGCTGGGGGAGGAGTTACAGAGTGAGTGATGTGTGTGGTTGATCAGGAATGTTAGGGGAGAAGATAGAGAGTGAGTGATGTGTGTGGTTGGTCAGGAATGTTGGGGGAGGAGTTAAAGTCTGGTAGTCAGCACAGGAAGGAGAGAGGAGGGGTGATGTGGTGGTGCAGTCGTCAGCATTACTGGAGAGTGAAGATGCAGTCAGTGAAGGAGGAGACAGGAGATCTGATGCTAGTACCGAGTCTCAGGCCTATCCCAGTGCCCATGGGAGTGTAGAGTGCAGATCCTGTTTTTCCTTAGTCGGCGTTGGCGAATGCATAGTCCCTTTGCTTAATTACCTCTGTGTTGGGAGCAAACAAGGACTGAGTAACCAAGTTGTTAAGTGTTACTGGAGCAGCGGAAGAAAGGACATAATAGGAAAATGGAGGGGTATGTGGTGTGTTCCCCTCAAGTATCAGAAGCGCCCCAAGGGATCATCCGTCAGGCAACTGAGACTGCAGATGTTCAGAGTCTGGGTATGAGAAGAGTGACTTCTGGATACAAACTTGTTGAGGTAAAGAGAATAACTGATGTGCTTGAAGTGCCTAAAACTGCTGTAATGCTTTGTCATAGAAGAATCTAAGTTGATTGCACAAGTTAAAGAAAACCATGTACCTTTGACTTTGACCGTATTCCTTTGACTGTGGACTTTGTTCTCGTGACGCCAGTGCCCCTTTACAGGTAATAATCATCATTCTCACCCAGCACCAGGGTCCTTCCATCATCACCTTCATCATTAACCTGCATTAGGATCTTCATATGATCACAGTGATCATTCTCCAAATCCGGCACCAGGATCCTCACATCATCATCATCCTGACCCAGCACCAAGATCCTCAAATTATCATCCTGACCCAGCACCAAGATCCTCACATCATTATCATCCTGACCCAGCACCAGGATCCTCATCATCCTGACCCAGCACCAGGATCCTCATCATGTTGACCCAGCACCAGGATCCTCACATCATTATCATCCTGACCCAGCACCAGGATCCTCATCATCCTGACCCAGCACCAGGATCCTCATCATGTTGACCCAGCACCAGGATCCTCACATCATTATCATCCTGACCCAGCACCAGGATCCTCATCATCCTGACCCAGCACCAGGATCCTCATCATCCTCACCCAACACCAGGATCCTCATCATCCTGACCCAGCACCAGGATCCTCACATCATTATCATCCTGACCCAGCACCAGGATCCTCACATCATTATCATCCTGACCCAGCACCAAGATCCTCACATCATTATCATCCTGACCCAGCACCAAGATCCTCACATCATTATCATCCTGACCCAGCACCAGGATCCTCACATCATTATCATCCTGACCCAGCACCAAGATCCTCACATCATTATCATCCTGACCCAGCACCAGGATCCTCACATCATTATCATCCTGACCCAGCACCAGGATCCTCATCATTTTGACCCAGCACCAGGATCCTCACATCATTATCATCCTGACCCAGCACCAGGATCCTCACATCATTATCATCCTGACCCAGCACCAAGATCCTCACATCATTATCATCCTGACCCAGCACCAAGATCCTCACATCATTATCATCCTGACCCAGCACCAGGATCCTCATCATTCTGACCCGGCACCAGGATCCTCAAATTATCATTCTGACCCAACACCAGGATCATCATATCATCACCCTGCCCCAGCACCAGGATCCTCACATCATTATCATCCTGACCCAACACCAGGATCATCATATCATCATCCTGACCCAGCACTAGGATCCCCATGTCATCATCCTGACCCAGCACCAGGATCATCATATCATCATCATCCTTACCCAGCACCAGGATACTTATATCATTATCATCCTGACCCAGCACCAGGATATCTCACCATCATCGTGACCCAGCACCAGGATCCCCATGTCATCATCCTGACCCAGCACCAGGATCCTCACATCATTATCATCCTGACCCAGCACCAGGATCCTCATCACCCTGACCCAGCACCAGGATCCTCATATCATTATCATCCTGACCCAGCACCAGGATCCTCATCATTCTGACCCAACACCAGGATCATCATATCATCACCCTGCCCCAGCACCAGGATCCTCATATCATTATCATCCTGACCCAGCACCAGGATCATCATATCATCATCATCCTGACCCAGCACCAGGATCCTCACATCATTATCATCCTGACCCAGCACCAGGATCCTCATCATCCTGACCCAGCACCAGGATCCCCATGTCATCATCCTGACCCAGCACCAGGATCCTCACATCATTATCATCCTGACCCAGCACCAGGATCCTCATATCATTATCATCCTGACCCAGCACCAGGATCCTCATCATTCTGACCCAACACCAGGATCATCATATCATCACCCTGCCCCAGCACCAGGATCCTCATATCATTATCATCCTGACCCAGCACCAGGATCATCATATCATCATCATCCTTACCCAGCACCAGGATACTTATATCATTATCATCCTGACCCAGCACCAGGATATCTCACCATCATCGTGACCCAGCACCAGGATCCCCATGTCATCATCCTGACCCAGCACCAGGATCCTCACATCATTATCATCCTGACCCAGCACCAGGATCCCCATGTCATCATCCTGACCCAGCACCAGGATCCCCATGTCATCATCCTGACCCAGCACCAGGATCCTAACATCATCATCATCCTGATCCAGCACCAAGATCCTCATCATCATCCTGACCCAGCACCAGGATCCTCATATCATTATCATCCTGACCCAGCATTAGGATCCCCATATCATCATCATCCTGACCGAGCACCAGGATCCCCATATCATCATCCTGACCCAGCACCAGGATCCCCATATCATCATCCTGACCCAGCACCAGGATCCTAACATCATCATCATCCTGATCCAGCACCAAGATCCTCATCATCCTGTCCCAGCACCAGGATCCACATATCATCATCCTGACCAGCACCAGGAACCTCATATTATTATCATCCTGACCCAGCACCAGGATCCCCATGTCATCATCCTGACCCAGCACCAGGATCCCCATGTCATCATCCTGACCCAGCACCAGGATCCTCATATCATTATCATCCTGACCCAGCACCAGGATCCTCACATCATTATCATCCTGACCCAGCACCAGGATCCTCATCATCCTGACCCAGCATTAGGATCCCCATATCATCATCATCCTGACCGAGCACCAGGATCCCCATATCATCATCCTGACCCAGCACCAGGATCCCCATATCATCACCCTGACCCAGCACCAGGATCCCCATATCATCATCCTGACCCAGCACCAGGATCCTCACATCATTATCATCCTGACCCAGCACCAGGATCCTCACATCATTATCATCCTGACCCAGCACCAGGATCCCCATATCATCATCCTGACCCAGCACCAGGATCCCCATATCATCATCCTGACCCAGCACCAGGATCCTCACATCATTATCATCCTGACCCAGCACCAGGATCCTCACATCATTATCATCCTGACCCAGCACCAGGATCCCCATATCATCATCCTGACCCAGCACCAGGATCCCCATATCATCATCCTGACCCAGCACCAGGATCCTCACATCATTATCATCCTGACTCAGCACCAGGATCCCCATATCATCATCCTGACCCAGCACCAAGATCCTCACATCATTATCATCCTGACCCAGCACCAAGATCCTCACATCATTATCATCCTGACCCAGCACCAGGATCCCCATGTCATCATCCTGACCCAGCACCAGGATCCCCATATCATCATCATCCTGACCCAGCAGCAGGATCCCCATATCATCAGGTTTATTTTGTACTAACTACATGGTTGGATCTTGTACTGGTGAAGTGGGCTTGATTCCTTTTAAATCCTGGAATATAACAATGGGGGAAGGGGTATTATACTACTGGAATTCACTGTGTTTGTGGCTGCTAAAACGAAGATCTACATTTTGGATTATATGTCATAAACTTGGGGTATTTCCCTCTCTATCCCGGCTTACCTCCTCCTTCTGATTGATGCATGTAAGCTCCATCGGTTTCCTGAGTTACACTCTGTATCCTTTGCCATGCCATCACCGCATAGAACAATATAGTGCAGTGAGTGTGGTTGTTTCTGCATCTCAGAAGTCATTTGAGTCGGACTTGTGAGACAGTAGGTGTCTTGGGTTGTGTACTGTTGGAGCTTCATGTGTTTTGGGTTGTAGAGCCATGCTTGTATTCTGGTTGCTGTGTTCACTGGTGGCATAGGCTTTCTGGGGTCATTAGAACATCGGATCTCAATGTACCATGGAGGTGGATTGTTAGGCTGATGCTGACGAGGCCCTTCGTGTATGCGGGGTGCACCGTGGTGCTCGCTGTCCTCACAATAGAGTCCTATGGATGATAGTTTTTGGGTTTGTGAGGACATAATGCTTCTGTCTCATTTTTTTATTGACTTGGGTTTTTAAGAACGGGATACGTTTTAATACGAGGTCTGATGACTGTTGCAGCACAGCAGACAGACAAACGAGGTTTTTCTGTGGGTGATTCTCTGCCAACTACAAAGTTAGCTGATAATGCAGCAGGCAACGAAAACATGAATATATCCAGTGAGTGACGGCCCGAGATTGTGACAGGCTGGTCATAGCCACCAACTTGTAACATAGAATGACAGGTATGAGGGGGTAGTAGTTATCAGTTTGTGACGCCACCGCTCCACACACCGACATTCATACACAGCGGATGAATAACACTGGACGAGTGCATAGTACCTCGGGTCCTCCGAAACGGTGGGGGCCCGGTAAAAACTTTACTAGTGACTTTTAAACAAGGTACAACAAACTTCAGAAGGGCAGAGTTTACAGTGGAGGCAAATTAGTCAATAATCAGCAATACTTGACATGAAAGTCAGTGGCCACAGAATGGCAGTAATGATCACCCCGCTCTCATAGACTTCAGCACGCGTGGTGCCAGTTACGGGTGGACCACTAGACGGGGATCTATGCTCTAGACGGAATCATAAACAGACAGGATTATCTTCAGAGGTTTGGAAGACTTCTGCATTGATATTAGTCATAGAAACCTATAGTCACTGGAAGAGGTAGTTACTTACAATGGTTCTCTGGTGATGGGGCTTTTGGGGAAGAAACATTTAGGCTCACTGCCATGCGCTTCACATACGGCCTGGCGGTCTTTCCTTCTCCTCCATCTTCAGTGACTCAAGGGCTGAGGGTGCCCTCATGCGCCTCCAGACTCTAGACTCCTATTCCATCCACACCCCGGGTGCTATGGGCAGTCGCTCCTCTTCCTCCATCTTCACCTACATATACGCTGATGGTGCTCCCATGCAGCTCTGTGTTAGTCCCCACAGCAGGTAAGATGGAACCCTGCTCCAACACAGATAGAAGAAGACCCCTTCCCGCTCTCAGACCCTCACATTTATCACCTCACTTGTACCACATGGCACAATAAGATAGATACATTCAGCGGCAGAGCTGACAGGCGATGATTTTATGGGAGTTAACCCTTCAGACGCTGCAGCTGTGCAACACATACAGAAAAATGACATGACAACTTTGCACAGTGCATCCACATAAGACAGAACATGTATGACAATTATAGAGTGGACCACGATGATGTTCTGGGACACTACAATAAGTTACATAAAACTACAATAAAAAAGTGAACCCCCCCCCCCCCCAAAAAAAAAAACTAAATAAAAAAAATAACTAAATAAAAGGCAATGTGAAGAAAACAAGTGGTGGGGACGTATCGGTGGTGGTGGAAGAACTAGAGAATGGGCCAAGTTGACAGTTCAATGCAACTCCCACTGAAGCAACAGCTCCACATGCTGCAGGAGGCAAGGGAAGCCTGCTGCCATTCCTTAGAAGTGGTTCTGCCCGGCGTTACATCCGCAGCACACAGAACAGGTCGTAGAGCGGAGGATGCAGCATGTCTCATGTACCACCACCTCCTCTTCCTCCGAGTCACAGCCAACAGCTGTCAGTCTGCACCAGTTGGCCCTCCCCATCTACTTCACCCATGCCAAAGCCCCGCCACCCACTGAAGCCGTCCGCATAGATCTGTCTGAGGAGCTGTTTGATCACTCCGTGTCATGGATGTCAACAAGGCATCCAAACAACCAGAATGAAAAGACCAAGGCATTGAATGCACTGATGCCCAATCATTGTCTCCTCCGAAGAGGAAGATGAGGAGGCTGAGTGTGTGCGGTCAGCCCTTACAGGGAATGTGTACTCAGAGGGATGTGGGAATGGAGGCGTCGGCTCCTGGTGCAAGCTGTAACATAGAGTCCACTCAGGAGAAGGGCAACGAAGAGGAGGTGGAAGATGATGAGGTGCTCAACCCAATATGGAAAGGCAGGGAGAGTCATGAAAGCAGCTCAGAGGGAGGAAGAGGTGGACATTGTGGAGCAGCACCATGCTAAGATGGAGTAGAATGTGACAAAAAACATAAGAGCAGTGCCACCACCCTCAGGTATTACTAGTTGCAGCAGCTCCAACATCAGGCCACAGCGAGGTCTGCTCACAGGACTTGTAGAGACTTGACATTCCTTGATGACAGAAGAGCAGTTATCTGTGAGATGACACTGCCAGAGCATTAACAGCATCAACACAACATGTATGAACAATCCCATGAATTCCCACCAGCCGCTGACTTGGAGAGCCCACCTGGGTCAGAGGGTAAAGAGTCAGCCTCCTCCTGTTCCCTCTTCTGCTCCTTCCTCCTCCTGCTCCCACCTCCTGCTCCCTCCTCCTGCTCCCTCCTCCTGCTCCCTCTTCTGCTCCCTCCTCCTCCTGCTCCCTCTTTTGCTCCCTCCTCCTCCTGCTCCCTCTTCTGCTCCCTCCTCCTCCTGCTCCCTCCTCCTACTCCCTCCTCGGTCATGCAGTAGCCTCTGAGCGCAGAGGGCCAGTTTTGTGTAGGGCAGTAGCACATTACTTCAGGCCTTTCCTCTGCAGTTTACACCTACAACATGATTCTCTACACTCTCTATACCGGTAGTACAAGATGTACAGCCGCTATTTCTTTGCCCAAAAAGCCGTCCCTGCCCTGCACCACCATGTGGATGATAACATGTCCCTGACGTTGAAGAACACTGCCAGTGGCAGGCTGCACGGTCCATGGGCACGTGGTCCAGCAAGCATCCTAGCAGCATATTGTGTGAATGTCCTGTAGGTGGGACATGGAGACCACATTTGATGGTACCTCTAAGAGTGGTGGGATATTCATCCTTGTCCCCTCCTGCCTGCTGGAACAGATGCTGCAGGGCCTCGGGGACAATGATGTGGATTGTCACAGGAAGAAGGGATACCAATCTCCCAACTGTCTGGCCAGACCACCAATACTCAACACCGCAGGGAGGGTGTCTTTGAGCTAGAAAAGGGAATGTCTTCTCTAGCTTGTTTCTTCACCCAAGTATAGAGGAAGAAGAGCAGGAAGAGAAGAGGGATAGGATAAGACCAGAGTCAAGGAAGGGGGCTATACAACATTCCTTCCATCCATCACTAACCCCAGCTATTCTACGTGGATGACGAGACCAGCCAGAGGACACTCTTAAGCTTGACCCCAAGGAATGTGGACCATCATCCTCAGGTACTTTGAGGCATATGAGCACTTTTATGCTGCAGTGCTTGCAGTAGGACCGTCATATAGACCACATCAAAATATCATGTCATAACTGGTTGGCCACACTCCTTGATTCCTGATACAAGGCCTAAATGACAAATCTGATTTTGGCAATGGAGAAGGACTTTAAAAATGCAGTAGTATCAGGAAAGACTGTTAAGCAGCTTGAGCAGAGTATTTGCCCATGGCTGCTGGTGGTGGAGGTGATGCTGCTCTCTTTCTCCAACTTCCATCATGTTTCCTCCTCCTTCTCCCAAAACGTATATTTTCTGAAGTTACACTTGTGCACGGACCTGCTCTCCAGCTGTTCCTTGGAGGAGGTCCGTGCTTGAGCGTTCTGTTCACCTGGTAGCAGCACACCGGCCGTCTTCCTTGGCGTAATTTTTGATCTGGAAGACCTATGCGAATCGTCTTTTGTTTTCAGTGACACCTGTGTTCTACGATTGACCCCCACAATGCTGTACACTATTTTGACCACTTTCTAAGAGCAGCACAGTGTTCCCCAGATGTGTCGCTGTATCCCTATACAATTTGAGGGCTTTGTCTGCGTAGGGGGGCTTTCTGGAGGGCAAATTAGCAAACCCACTTTTTCCTTCCATTGACTTTAATATAAGTGAGAATCATCCATCCAGAGTCCCAATACATTTCATGAAAACGGCCCGATACCGACGCAAACCTATGACTCCACTCATCAGTATGTTTGGGATCGCCTCGCTCTGCTGCTTGAAGAGATTACAGTAGCCTCTTAGCAGAGACATACACAGGAGATAGCACCTTACATCCGACAAGGGGGCACTATTACTTAATGGGACCACAGTGGGGGCACTAGTACTATAAGGAGGCGCTGGAGTTCATTAGCGGTTCTGGAAGCAGGATGCACCCAAAGAGAAGAAAAACAAATAGTGACGACATTACCCGTCATCACCGCAGGTAACTGCACTGTAATCACTATCACTGTGCAGAGCCGCGATCCCAGTACATTAAATTAGGACTGGAGACCCGGCTGGAACTGGCAAAAAAGGAAGAACTGTAATGTATTTGTATCATGAGCTTGGTTCTGGTACTGTACTCCTACTACATAAACAGGTTACGGATGGAAGGACATGGTGTGGCTGGCACCGCATTGGCCAATCACCAGTAATTTGTATGGCCATGGAACGGCTGGGTGTGGAAGCCGCAGCTTGTGCTTCCACCTTTAGGGCACCTTCACACACAGCGCAATCTGCAACGAAAATCCTGCAGCAAGTACACTGGAAAACCACAGTGGCACCAAAATGGATTTTTTTGGATGATTTGGAAGTGGACCTACTGTGGGATTTAACCCTTGTATTTCAAGGACTTGCTGAAGATATAGAAGCTGCAATGTTTTTGAAAAACACTGCAGATTTGTTGTGCAGCGTCCGAGGAATGGGCCCACAGCCGAGGAATTGGCGGGGTAGATAAGGCCTTGTCACAGGGCTCTACCATCTCCTCCCCTGGGGGTAGCCCTGTCCAAGTTACTGTTGGGGGAGGTCACAGGGAAAGAGTAACTAGCAGTTACCTTACAGTCCATTGTCACTCGTGACGCCACCGTTCCATCCTCTGCAGTGAATCCTGAAGTTGTAATAAATAGTCCACATACAGGGATAACTTTTTGAACCAAACCGGGAATGGTCGGTAATGTCCGTTTACTGTAAATTGTGAAACTCCAAATAACATCAGTAGTCTGGCACAGATACAAGAGAATAAAGTGGTGGGACAGAGAGGGCTCTTGGGGTAATCCGGACGATCCACAGTCCCAGTTATCTGTGTAATCCCGCTCCCGGTGACTCTCTCTCTCTAACTCTCTAAGGCTCCACACTCACATTACTTGTCCATTCCTGTAGCCATGCAGTGGTCCTTTTCTCTCTTTCTCAGTACTTAGAGGTAGCACAGACACATCCTGGGTAGAGTAGGCCCAGGCTAAGCTGAAGGGTATCGTTCAGCTTCTTCCATTCTCCACGCACAGACCGACCGGTGTCTGTGGGGTTCAATCACCACTGACTCTTGCGAGACTCTAACCCTGCTCTATTCTGCCTTGCATCCTTGCAAATACATACATATATAAAACATAGTCACATGACACACAGCATGATACATTTTCCAGACATAACCCAGACATTAACCCATTCAGTGCTGTAGAGGGGCGATACACATAGCAAATGCACACTACATGTAAGACACTTACAATACAATGGCACGAGACAAACACGTAACATTATGGAGGGGCCCCACAAGCTCAGGGCCACTACAGCAGAAACTTTCTGCACCATTTGACGATTTTCTTCAATTCCCCTCCAGGAGGCTTGTAGTGTAAACGCTGCAGAATTCCCGCCCGGTGTGAAGCAGCCTTCTGTATGTTCACGTAGATTTCACCTCTAAGGGCGGGTTCACACGGGGTGGAATTGCCGTGGATTTGCTGCGTTTTGCCATTGTAGATCCACAGAAAAGAAAAACCGCTGCGTTTGCAGTGCCAGCCAAAGTCAATGTGTTTTGGCAAAAAGTTGTTTTCACGGAACAGAATTTTTCTACACTGCCACAGTGCAGAACTGTTGTGTCGCGGTTTTTGAAGACGCAGCATGTCAATTCTTTGGACATTTCCGCTGCGTGTTTTTCTCCATAGGGCCTCCTTGTACGCTGAAAAACCGCACATAATACGTGACAATAAACACAAGATCAAATTAAGCTTGTCCGCGATAAATCTGTCCTGTCTGAACCCAGCCTAAGACTGGCAGAAGTCTGTGGTTCCTCTGATCTGCTGACAGGTTCGGCCCCGTCAACTAGCAACATCCACGCGCAGAACTCTGACGCGCTTCCGCATTAATCACTTCTTGATGGTGATTCGCGCGTAATTGCTTCTGCTTCAGAATCTCTACAGGTGGATTTTGACCATTGACAGAATTTAAACAGCCTTTGGATGGTGGGCGCTACTCGTGCACCTGTGCTGTGTACTGGCCCCCCAGCCTACTCCTGGATATTGGGGTCCATGACAGGCACCTCCATATATAGCTCCTGAAGCCTACAGCAGCAGAAGATGCAGGTCACATGGAGAGTGTACTTACTTCCAACATGGTGTCTTCCTGTGAGTGGAAGGATAGTTCTCGCAGAGCACAGACAAACTGTCGGTTGGAGGAGCAGTACTGCCGCCCGCCGTCCATGGTATGAGCACAGAGCTTGACCAGCTGTAGACAGAGAAGAGAATGGAGTGTGAGTTCCGGGGCCAAGACTATTGCCTGAGGCTCATCCACATCTAGTAGTGGTCTTCTCACATCTGGTTGGGGGTCTGCAGTATCTTCTCATGATTCTGAAAAGAGGGGGAATTATCTAGGGGGAAGTCTTAGATGTGGCGCACATTCCTACCATCTCTGGCGATCGGCAACATCCAGGGTGCGCTCTCTGCACCTACCCAAACACTTGGCAAACAGCAACGAAAAAGAGTCCTGAAACCTCCCATTACCAATTGCCATATGACCAAGGGGAAGCGTAAGATGCCCTATCTTCAAGGAGGGTCTTCTGGAAGAAGCTTACAAAGGGACAACCCACCACAGGACCAGGACCCACAGAACTCTGGGGTCCTCGACCCTACCAGTCACCCCAAACCCATACTCACCTTCTCTAGACGACTCTCCAGGTCAAAAACCTCTGACTCCACCACCTCCATGGCCTCCCTGCAAAACAGAAACACAAAAGAACATCTATGAGGTGGATATGAGGACTGCTCCATCCTCTCGTCATGATCTTCTGGGTCCTCACCTCAGATATGTATAAACCCCAAACCCCACAGGAATCAGTCCCACGATGCACTAAGTTATATCTTCTGGACACAACTCAAATCCCATAATGATGAGCTTGTGTCTGCCTCTGGTCAGCTGTCAGTGGTGGAGAGCCTCTGGTCAGCTGTCAGTGGTGGAGAGCCTCTGGTCAGCTGTCATTTCTGGGAAGCCTCCGATCAGCTGTCAGTGGCAGGGAGCCTCCGGTCAGCTGTCAGTGGTGGGGAGCCTCCGGTCAGCTGTCAGTGGTGGGGAGCCTCCGGTCAGCTGTCAGTGGTGGGGAGCCTCCGGTCAGCTGTCAGTGGTGGGGAGCCTCCGGTCAGCTGTAAGTGGTGGGAAGCCTCTGGTCAGCTGTCAGTGGTGTTGAGCCTCCAGTCAGCTGTCAGTGGTGGGGTGCCTCTGGTCAGCTGTCAGTGGTGGGGTGCCTCTAGTCAGCTGTCAGTGATGGGGTGCCTCTGGTCAGCTGTCAGTAGTGGGGTGCCTCTGGTTAGCTGTCAGTGGTGGGGTGCCTCCGGTCAGCTGTCAGTGGTGGGGAGCCTCTGGTCAGCTGTCAGTGGTGGGGAGCCTCCGGTCAGCTGTCAGTGGTGGGGAGCCTCCGGTCAGCTGTCAGTGGTGGGGTGCCTCTGGTCAGCTGTCAGTGGTGGGGTGCCTCTGGTAGCTGTCAGTGGTGGGGAGCCTCAGGTCAGCTGTCAGTGGTGGGGAGCCTCAGGTCAGCTGTCAGTGGTGGGGAGCCTCTGGTCAGAGACACAGCAGCGCTGCCCCAAAAGCAGATATCGTAGCTCCCGGCAGTGCCCACCACATTGGTCTGGTTTTTGGTTTGTTCTGTTGCATACTGGTGGTTGCATTTCTCAGTGACCTGTGGTTTGCAGAATGGTGAAGGAACACGGTCTGATTACTCTGGCTCGGAGATGATGGCTCTTGTCCATGTCATACAGCATGGAGTAGTCACATGACTGCGACAATATGCAGAGTGCCCTCCCCCCATGTGTCCAGATCTGGAGGTAGCAGATCCTTCCCTCAGATGGACGCTTCCCACGACTTACGTAGAGTAATCATTCTGCCCACACTTCGTAGAACCAAACATCAGAACGCCTTCGGAACGAGCAGAAGCCTCCTCTGATATATTGCTGTCCACAGCTTTATGGCTGTCACACAATGCTGCTCACTATCAGCCTTCCATTCTACTGTGCTTACTGTGCTATAACATCCGTAATAAGCATATAACATTAAATCATCCTATTAACTATGCGGGCCTTGGGTTAAAGATGGCGCCATATAGAACACCAAGTGGTGATATAATAATAATAATCTTTATTTGTATAGCGCTAACTTATTCCGCAGCACTTATATCAACCATTCCAGGTAGTCCCATAAGGTCCAAGACCCCAACCACTTCCAACCCCCTCCCACGACTGGGGCTGATATAGGGAACACTATTACTAATACACCAGCTGCCCTCAATCTTCCCACATTAACCCCACTACTGTTCCCCCCAATTATCTCAGGTGTGGAAACCCTCACTGAAGGAACCTCAGAATGGGTAGAAGGTGTCCTCAAACCACTGGTAAGAAACACAACCAGCTACTTGAAGGACACCAAGGACCTACTGAACAAACTGTCAACCGTAGGTCCCCTCACCGCCGGCGCCATCCTGGCCACCATGGATGTGGAGTCCTTATACTCCAACATCCCACACGAAGATGTACTGACCGCCTGCCAGGCGCACCTTGAGGCCAATGGGGTCGCCTCTGAATCAGTGTTACAACTCACAAGGTTCATCCTCACATACAATTATTTCTCCTTTGGCCAAGAGATATTCCTGCAACTCACCGGGATCGCCAGGCAGTAAAATGGCACCGCAATATGCCAAGCTTTTCATGGCAAAACTGGAGAGCGACTTTCTGGCCGCCAACAAACCATTGGCCAACTTCCGCTACATTGATGACATCATAATCATAGAATCATAGCATGGTAGAGTTGGAAGGGAGCTCCAGGGTCATCTGGTCCTCCAGGGGTCATCGGGTCCAACCCCCTGCTCAGTGCTGGATTTACTAAATCATCCTAGACAGATATTTGTCCAGCCTTTGCTTGAACACTTCCATTGAAGAAGAACTCATTGATCCCCTCACTGTCTAATATCTAATCTGTCTCCTCCCTTTCACTTTCATCCCATTGCTTCTAGTCTTTCCTTGTGCAGATGAGAATAGGGCTGATCCCCCTGCACTGTGACAGCCCTTTATATATTTGTAGGCAGCTATTAAGTCTCCTCTCAGCCTTCTCTTCTGCTAAACATTCCCAGATCCTTTAACCGTTCCTCATAGGACATGATTTGCAGACCGCTCACCATCTTGGTAACTCTTCTTTGAACTTGCTCCAGTTTGTCGATTGTCTTTTTTAAAGTGGGGTGCCAGAACTGGACCCAGTGTTCCAGATGAGCTCTGACTAAGGAAGAGTAGAGGGGATAATGACCTCACGTGATCAGATACAAAATAGGAATTTAAAAGTTCTTCCTTCTCAGCATCATTCTTAACCAATTCACCATTTTCATCTTGTAAGCATCCAATAGCATCTCTGACTTTTCTTTTGCTTTTGACCCCCAAACCCTTTTTTATTGCTTTTGGCCTCTCTTACAAGCCTCAGTTCATTATCGGCTTTACCTTTTCTGACACTTCCCCTACAGTTTCTGCAGACCCCATTATATTCTTCTTTAGATATTCCCCCCTCTTCCCATTTGATAAACATATTTTTCTTCCTCTAACATGTCTACAAGTTCTGTGTTCATCCATCCGGGTCTCTTTAAATGCTTCCCATCCTTCCTTCTTTTAGGGATTGGTAACGATTGTGCTCTGAGAATCTCATTTCACAATATTTCCCAACCTTCTTGGACATATCTGTCCTTAAGAACATCCAGCCATTGGATTCTTCCTCTTTCTGAGTTCAGTAAAATCTGCTTCCTGAAATCCAACCTTGAGGTCTGAGTCTTCTCAGGTCTTCCTCCCCTTGTTATCCAGCATCCAATGATATCATGATCGCTGCCTCCTAAGGCCCCAGCCACCCCTACTTCCTCAACCATTCCCTCCCTGTTGGTAAGAATTAGGTCCAACATAGCAGATCCCCTTTTTTCTCTTCTACCTTCTGGAAGATAAAGTTGTCACCAAGAGCCAATAAGAATCTGATGGATCCATTACTTTTACCTGAGAGATTCCCAACAAATGTCTGGATGGGTAAAATCTCCCATGATCACTATGTTGGGCTTCTTGGAGAGCTTGGCCATCTGATGTAGAAAGAGTTCCTCCATATCTTCTGCTTGTCCTGGTGGCCTATAGTAAATGCCTACAATGGTGTCCTTTCTGTTGTTCTCTCCTTGTATTCTTACCCAAACAGCTTCTACAGAACTCCCAGCTCTGAAGCTTGAATCTCGGTGGAGATGAATGTTCTCCTAACATACAACACAACGCCTCCTCCCCTTTTATTAGGACTGTTCCTTATAGATACATTATATCCTTCAAGCCTTGTATCCAATCATGTGCATCATCCCACCATATTTCTCTTCCTGTGTTAGGAGCTCCAGTTCTCACTGTTTGTTTCCCAGCTCTGGGCATTTGTATAAAAACATGTTAGTTTGTGATCGGGGTCTCTTGCTCCTCTACTTTCCTTCAGAATTTTTTGTCTCTTTTCTTTCTTCCCACTTCTAATAACGAGGGTCTCAGATGTATTCATTAGCTGTATATTTTTACCTTTCACTTCCCTTCCCATATTGTTCTAGTGTAAAGCTCTCCTAATGGGTGAAGCAAGGCACCCACCAAATATATGCTTACCTGTCTGTAAGGTGCAACCCGTCTCTAGCAAGCAGTCTCTCATATAGGTAATTCACTGCATGGTCTAGGAATCCAAATCTTTGCTGACGGCACCATCGATGTAGCCAGTTGTTCAGCTCTAGAATCTTGTTCCATCTTCCACTGGGAGGATGGATGAGAGGACCACCTGATCTCCTAGTTCCTTCACCTTCTTTCCAAGGTCTTCAAAGTCTCTGCAGATAGTTGCAAGGTCGTTTTTTGCAGTGTCATTTGTCCCTTCATGTATTAGTAGGAATGGGTGATGTTCTGGAGGACTGAAGAGTCTTCACAGCCTATCAGACACATCTGTGATTTGAGCCCCTGGAAGACAGCACACCTCTCATGAGATGTCAGGTCTGCAGACAGCAGCCTCGGTTCCTCTCAATAGGTAATCCCCCACAACCACCACTCTCCTCTTCTTCTTCTTCTTCTTCTTCTTCTTCTTCTTCTTCTTCTTCTTCTTCACAACAGCACTTCTTTTTCTCCATTCAAGAGGACTCTGTGCACTTCCTACACAGTTCTTTGTGGGTAAAGACATTTCTTGCTCTACCTCTTTCTCCTCTGTTCTTTGTGGGTAGAGTCATTTCTTGCTGTACCTCTTTCTCCTCTGTTCTTTGTAGGCAGAGTCATTTCTTGCTGTACCTCTTTCTCCTCTCCTCTTTGTGGGTAGAGTCATTTCTTGCTGTACCTCTTTCTCCTTCTGCGCTGCTCTTTGTGGGTAGAGTCCTTTGTTGCTGCACCTCTTTCTCCTCTCCTCTTTTTGGGTAGAGTCATTTCTTGCTGGACCTCTTTCTCCTCTGTTCTTTGTGGGTAGAGTCATTTCTTGCTGTACCTCTTTCTCCTCTCTTCTTTGTGGGTGGAGTCATTTCTTGCTGTACCTCTTTCTCCTCTGCTCTTTGTGGGTAGAGTCATTTCTTGCTGTACCTCTTTCTCCTCTGCTCTTTGTGGGTAGAGTCATTTCTTGCTGTACCTCTTTCTCCTCTGTTCTTTGTAGGTAGAGTCATTTCTTGCTGTACCTCTTTCTCCTCTCCTCTTTCTGGGTAGAGTCATTTCTTGCTGTACCTCTTTCTCCTCTCCTCTTTGTGGGTAGAGTCATTTCTTGCTGAACCTCTTTCTCCTCTGCTCTGCTCTTTGTGGGTAGAGTCATTTCTTGCTGTACCTCTTTCTCCTCTGCTCTTTATGGGTAGAGTCATTTCTTGCTGGACCTCTTTCTCCTCTGCTCTGCTCTTTGTGGGTAGAGTCATTTCTTGCTGTACCTCTTTCTCCTCTGCTCTTTGTGGGTAGAGTCATTTCTTGCTGGACCTCTTTCTCCTCTGCTCTTTGTGGGTAGAGTCATTTCTTGCTGTACCTCTTTCTCCTCTATTCTTTGTGGGTAGAGTCATTTCTTGCTGTACCTCTTTCTCCTCTGCTCTTTCTGGGTAGAGTCATTTCTTGCTGTACCTCTTCCTCCTCTGCTCTTTGTGGGTAGAGTCATTTCTTGCTGTACCTCTTCCTCCTCTGTTCTTTGTGGGTAGAGTCATTTTTTGCTGTACCTCTTTCTCCTCTGTTCTTTGTGGGTAGAGTCATTTCTTGCTGTACCTCTTTCTCCTTTCCTCTTTGTGGGTAGAGTCATTTCTTGCTGTACCTCTTTCTCCTTCTGCTCTGCTCTTTGTGGGTAGAGTCATTTCTTCCTGCACCTCTTTCTCCTCTGCTCTTTGTGGGTAGAGTCATTTCTTGCTGTACCTCTTTCTCCTCTATTCTTTGTGGGTAGAGTCATTTCTTGCTGCACCTCTTTCTCCTCTGTTCTTTGTAGGTAGAGTCATTTCTTGCTGCACCTCTTTCTCCTCTGTTCTTTGTTGGTAGAGTCATTTCTTGCTGTACCTCTTTCTCCTCTGTTCTTTGTGGGTAGAGTCATTTCTTGCTATACCTCTTTCTCCTCTGTTCTTTTTAGGCAGAGTCATTTCTTGCTGTACCTCTTTCTCCTCTGTTCTTTGTAGGTAGAGTCATTTCTTGCTGTACCTCTTTCTCCTCTCCTCTTTGTGGGTAGAGTCATTTCTTGCTGAACCTCTTTCTCCTCTGCTCTGCTCTTTTTGGGTAGAGTCATTTCTTGCTGTACCTCTTTCTCCTCTGTTCTTTGTGGGTAGAGTCATTTCTTGCTATACCTCTTTCTCCTCTGTTCTTTTTAGGCAGAGTCATTTCTTGCTGTACCTCTTTCTCCTCTGTTCTTTGTAGGTAGAGTCATTTCTTGCTGCACCTCTTTCTCCTCTCCTCTTTGTGGGTAGAGTCATTTCTTGCTGTACCTCTTTCTCCTCTGTTCTTTGTGGGTAGAGTCATTTCTTGCTGTACCTCTTCCTCCTCTGTTCTTTGTGGGTAGAGTCATTTTTTGCTGTACCTCTTTCTCCTCTGTTCTTTGTGGGTAGAGTCATTTCTTGCTGTACCTCTTTCTCCTTTCCTCTTTGTGGGTAGAGTCATTTCTCTCTGTACCTCTTTCTCCTTCTGCTCTGCTCTTTGTGGGTAGAGTCATTTCTTCCTGCACCTCTTTCTCCTCTGCTCTTTGTAGGTAGAGTCCTTTCTTGCTGCACCTCTTTCTCCTCTCCTCTTTGTGGGTAGAGTCATTTCTCGCTGCACCTCTTTCTCCTCTGTTCTTTGTAGGTAGAGTCATTTCTTGCTGCACCTCTTTCTCCTCTGTTCTTTGTTGGTAGAGTCATTTCTTGCTGTACCTCTTTCTCCTCTGTTCTTTGTGGGTAGAGTCATTTCTTGCTATACCTCTTTCTCCTCTGTTCTTTTTAGGCAGAGTCATTTCTTGCTGTACCTCTTTCTCCTCTCCTCTCTGTGGGTAGAGTCATTTCTCTCTGTACCTCTTTCTCCTCTGCTCTGCTCTTTGTGGGTAGAGTCATTTCTTCCTGCACCTCTTTCTCCTCTGCTCTTTGTAGGTAGAGTCCTTTCTTGCTGCACCTCTTTCTCCTCTCCTCTTTGTGGGTAGAGTCATTTCTTGCTGCACCTCTTTCTCCTCTGTTCTTTGTAGGTAGAGTCATTTCTTGCTGTACCTCTTTCTCCTCTGTTCTTTGTAGGTAGAGTCATTTCTTGCTGTACCTCTTTCTCCTCTCCTCTTTGTGGGTAGAGTCATTTCTTGCTGAACCTCTTTCTCCTCTGCTCTGCTCTTTGTGGGTAGAGTCATTTCTTGCTGTACCTCTTTCTCCTCTCCTCTGTTCTTTGTGGGTAGAGTCATTTCTTGCTGGACCTCTTTCTCCTCTGCTCTTTGTGGGGAGAGTCATTTCTTGCTGTACCTCTTTCTCCTTTGCTCTGTTCTTTGTGGGTAGAGTCATTTCTTGCTGTACCTCTTTCTCCTTTGCTATGTTCTTTGTGGGTAGAGTCATTTCTTGCTGTACCTCTTTCTCCTCTGCTCTTTGTGGGTAGAGTCATTTCTTGCTATACCTCTTTCTCCTCTGCTCTTTGTGGGTAGAGTCATTTCTTGCTATACCTCTTTCTCCTCTGCTCTTTGTGGGTAGAGTCATTTCTTGCTGTACCTCTTTCTCCTCTGCTCTTTCTGGGTAGAGTCATTTCTTGCTGTACCTCTTTCTCCTCTCCTCTGCTCTTTGTGGGTAGAGTCATTTCTTGTTGCACCTCTTTCACCTCTGCTCTTTGTGGGTACAGTCATTTCCTGCTGTACCTCTTTCTCCTCTCCTCTTTGTGAGTAGAGTCATTTCTTTGCTGTTCCTCTTCCTCCTCTGCTCTGCTCTTTGTGGGTAGAGTCATTTCTTGCTGTACCTCTTTCTCCTCTCCTCTGTTCTTTGTGGGTAGAGTCATTTCTTGCTGTACTTCTTTCTCCTCTGCTCTTTGTGGGTAGAGTCATTTCCTGCTGTACCTCTTTCTCCTCTCCTCTTTGTGGGTAGAGTCATTTCTTGCTGTACCTCTTTCTCCTCTCCTCTGCTCTTTGTGGGTAGAGTCATTTCTTGCTGTACCTCTTTCTCCTCTCCTCTGCTCTTTGTGGGTAGAGTCATTTCTTGCTGTACCTCTTTCTCCTCTGTTCTGCTCTTTGTGGGTAGAGTCATTTCTCGCTGTAACTCTTTCTCCTCTCCTCTTTGTGGGTAGAGTCATTTCTCGCTGTACCTCTTTCTCCGCTGTACTTTGTGGGTAGAGTCATTTCTGGCTGAACCTCTTTCTCCTCTCCTCCTTGTGGGTAGAGTCATTTCTTGCTGGACCTCTTTCTCCTCTGTTCTTTGTGGGTAGAGTCATTTCTTGCTGTACCTCTTTCTCCTCTGTTCTTTGTGGGTAGAGTCATTTCTTCCTGTACCTCTTTCTCCTCTCCTCTTTGTAGGTAGAGTCATTTCTTGCTGTACCTCTTTCTCCTCTGCTCTTTGTGGGTAGAGTCATTTCTTGTTGCACCTCTTTCTCCTCTGTTCTTTGTGGGTAGAGTCATTTCTTGCTGCACCTCTTTCTCCTCTGCTCTTTGTGGGTAGAGTCATTTCTTGTTGCACCTCTTTCTCCTCTGTTCTTTGTGGGTAGAGTCATTTCTTGCTGTACCTCTTTCTCCTCTCCTCTGCTCTTTGTGGGTAGAGTCATTTCTTGTTGCACCTCTTTCTCCTCTGTTCTCTGTGGGTAGAGTCATTTCTTGTTGCACCTCTTTCTCCTCTGTTCTTTGTGGGTAGAGTCATTTCTTGCTGCACCTCTTTCTCCTCTGCTCTTTGTGGGTAGAGTCATTTCTTGCTGTACCTCTTTCTCCTCTCCTCTTTGTGGGTAGAGTCATTTCTTGCTGTACCTCTTTCTCCTCTGGTCTTTGTGGGTAGAGTCATTTCTTGCTGTACCTCTTTCTCCTCTGCTCTTTGTGGGTAGAGACATTTCTTGCTGGACCTCTTTCTCCTCTGTTCTTTGTGTGTAGAGTCATTTCTTGTTGTACCTCTTTATCCTTCTGCTCAGTAACCAGTATCAGCTCCCCCTGTGTGAGAACCTTGTACCGGTTCCTGAGCAGTATGGGTGCTGGCTGACTCCTGATCCTCCTGCTTCTTGGGGTTACATGCTTCCATTCTTCTGCTTCTGCAGGTACGCTGGACATTTCTTTTCCTTCAACATCTTGAAGACTTTCTTCTACTCTGTCCAGGAAATCCTCCTCTGCCTTAATGAGTTACAATGTAGCTATTCTCTCCTGAAGACTCTGCACCTTTTCCTCCAGTAGAGACAGAAGCTTGCATTTCTGGCAGGTGAAGTTTAGCTTTTCAGCTGGTAGATCTGTAAACATATAGCATACATTGCAGCTCACTATATGGCTGCTCTCCTTTTCCATGTTGTCTGATGATGTCACTTCCAAACTTCTAAAAGTCAAGAACTGTAGTGAAGATATATAACCTGTAAAATACCACTAAGTGTTTGGCGATGTCCTCCGAGCAGCTAGACCCAGCTAATCCCAGCAATCTTCCCACTTACGGTGATTCTTTGCTCTCCCCAAAATGCACAGGGAATATGCAAATGATCTTCCTGCAGCTCCAATCAACTGGACCAGCACCAAACAAGAACTAATAAAATTCCATGAGAGATACAAGGCATTCCCCCCAACAATAAACCTGACAATAAGCTATTTGTATACAGAAATCAACTTTTTTGACAAAACCATAAAAATTTCATACAACTCAATACAAACATCCCTGTACCAAAAACCGATTGATCGTCCCACATACCTCAGATGGGACATCTTCCCCCCTAAACACATCAAAACGTCCATCGTCTACAGCCAGGCCATCAGATACACCTGGATCGGATCCAACCCAACAGACAGTGAGGAACATCTATACTATCTAAAAGGACATTTATAAATGAGGGGTTCCATCCCACCTCAACTGATAACCAAATCACCAGAGCCACCAGTGTACCCAGAAATCATCAGAGCCACCAAGGTACCCAGAAATCACCAGAGCCACCAGGGATACCCAGGAATTACCAGAGCCACTAGGAGACCCAGGAATCACCAAAGTCACCAGGATACCCAGAAATCACCAGAGCCACCAGGATACCCAGAAATCACCAGAGCCACCAAGATACCCAGGAATCACCAGAGCCACCAGAATATGCAGGAATTACCAGAGCCACCAGGAGACCCAGGAATCACCAGAGCCACCAGGAGACCCAGGAATCACCAAAGCCACCAGGATACCCAGAAATCACGAGAGCCACCAGGAGACCCAGAAATCACCAGAGCGACCAGAAAACCCAGGAATCACCAGAGCTACCACGACACCCAGGAATCACCAAAGCCACCAAGGAGACCCAGGAATCACAGAGCCACCAGGATACCCAGGAATCACAGAGCCACCCGGATACCCAGGAATCACCAGAGTCACCAGGATACCCAGGAATCAACTACTCCAATAAATCAATACTCGCTGCTATTGATCCCCAATTTACTCAATCAGGTTGTGGGGGGTTGTTGGTTCTCCAAGCTTGATCTCAGGGGAGCCTACACCCTGATTAGAATTCGTGAAGGGGATGAATTGAAGACCGCATTTAATACCCCATTCGGACATTTTGAAAGTTTAGTAATTAGAGATGAGCGAGCACCAAAATGCTCGGGTGCTCGTTATTCGGGACGAACTTTTCGCGATGCTCGAGGGTTCGTTTCGAGTAACGAACCCCATTGAAGTCAATGGGCGACCCGAGCATTTTTGTATTTCGCCGATGCTCGCTAAGGTTTCCTTGTGTGAAAATCTGGGCAATTCAAGAAAGTGATGGGAACGACACAGCAACGGATGGGGCAGGCGAGGGGCTACATGTTGGGCTGCATCTCAGGTTCCCAGGTCCCACTATTAAGCCACAATAGCGGCAAGAGTTGGCCCCCCCCTCCCAAAAACTTTTACTTCTGAAAAGCCCTCATTAGCAAGGCATACCTTAGCTAAGCACCACACTACCTCCAACAAAGCACAATCACTGCCTGCATGACACTCCGCTGCCACTTCTCCTGGGTTACATGCTGACCAACTGCCCCCCCTCCCCCCCACAGCGCACACCAAAGTGTCCCTGCGCAGCCTTCAGCTGCCCTAATGCCTCACCACCCTCATGTCTATTTAGAAGTGCGTCTGCCATGACGAGGAACCGCAGGCACACACTGCAGAGGTTGGCACGGCTAGGCAGCGACCCTCTTTAAAAGTGGCGGAGCGATAGCCCACAATGCTGTACAGAAGCAATGAGAAATAGAATCCTGTGCCACCGCCATCAGGAGCTGCACACGTGGGCATAGCAATGGGGAACCTATGTGCCACACACTATTCATTCTGTCAAGGTGTCTGCATGCCCCAGTCAGACCGCGGTTTTTAATTCATAGACACAGGCAGGTACAACTCCCTATTGTGAAGTCCCTGTGGACCCACAGCATGGGTGGCTCCCTGGAACCCACCGGCGGTACACAAAAATATCCCATTGCAGTGCCCAACACAGCGGATGTAACGTCAGCTGTAATGCAGGTGGGCTAAAAATTAATTTGATTACACTGTAGGCGAGGGCCCCCAAAAATTGGTGTACCAACAGTACTAATGTACATCCAAAAAATTGGCCATGGCCAGCCAAGAGGGCAGGTGAAACCCATTAATCGCTTTGGTTAATGCGGCTTAAGTGGTAACTAGGCCTGGAGGCAGCCCAGTGTAACGAAAAATTGGTTCAAGTTAAAGTTCCAATGCTTTTAAGAGCATTGAAACATATAAAAATTGTTTAGAAAAATTATGAGTGAGCCTTGTGGGCCTAAGAAAAATTGCCCGTTCAGCGTGATTACGTGAGGTTTCAGGAGGAGGAGCAGGAGGAGGAGGAGGAGGAATATTAGACACAGATTGATGAAGCAGAAATGTCCCCGTTTTGGATGGTGAGAGAGAACGATGCTTCCATCCGCGGGTGCAGCCTACGTATTGCTTACGTATCGCTGCTGTCCGCTGGTGGAGAAGAGAAGTCTGGGGAAATCCAGGCTTTGTTCATCTTGATGAGTGTTAGCCTGTCGGCACTGTCGGTTGACAGGCGGGTACGCTTATCCGTGATGATTCCCCCAGCCGCACTAAACACACTCTCTGACAAGACGCTAGCCGCAGGACAAGCAAGCACCTCCAGGGCATACAGCGTGAGTTCAGGCCACGTGTCCAGCTTCGACACCCAGTAGTTGTAGGTGGCAGAGGCGTCACGGAGGACGGTCGTGCGATCCGCTACGTACTCCCTCACCATCCTTTTACAGGGCTCCCGCCGACTCAGCCTTGACTGGGGAGCGGTGACACAGTCTTGCTGGGGAGCCATAAAGCTGGCAAAGGCCTTGGAGAATGTTCCCCTGCCTGCGCTGTACATGCTGCCTGATCTCTGCGCCTCCCCTGCTACCTTGCCCTCGGAACTGCGCCTTCTGCCACTAGCGCTGTCGGATGGGAAGTTTACCATCAGTTTGTCCACCAGGGTCCTGTGGTATAGCAACACTCTCGAACCCCTTTCCTCTTCGGGTATGAGAGTGGGAAGGTTCTCCTTATAGCGTGGGTCGAGCAGTGTGTACACCCAGTAATCCGTAGTGGCCAGAATGCGTGTAACGCGAGGGTCACGAGAAAGGCATCCTAACATGAAGTCCGCCATGTGTGCCAGGGTACCTGTACGCAACACATGGCTGTCCTCACTAGGAAGATCACTTTCAGGATCCTCCTCCTCCTCCTCTTCCTCCTCCGGCCATACATGCTGAAAGGATGACAGGCAAGCAGCATGGGTACCCTCAGCAGTGGGCCAAGCTGTCTCTTCCCCTCCTCCTCAACGCGCTGAGATATAGACAGGAGGGTGCTCTGACTATCCAGCGACATACTGTCTTCCCCCGCCTCTGTTTCCGAGCGCAAAGCGTCTGCCTTTATGCTTTGCAGGGAACTTCTCAAGATGCATAGCAGAGGAATGGTGACGCTAATGATTGCAGCATCACCGCTCACCACCTGGGTAGACTCCTCAAATTTTCCAAGGACCTGGCAGATGTCTGCCAACCAGGCCCACTCTTCTGTAAATAATTGAGGAGGCTGACTCCCACTGCGCCGCCCATGTTGGAGTTGGTATTCCACTATAGCTCTATGCTGCTCATAGAGCCTGGCCAACATGTGGAGCGTAGAGTTCCACCGTGTGGGCACGTCGCACAGCAGTCGGTGCACTGGCAGATTAAACCGATGTTGCAGTGTCCGCAGGGTGGCAGCGTGCGTGTGGGATTTGCGGAAATGTGCGCAGAGCTGGCGCACCTTTCCGAGCAGGTATGACAAGCGTGGGTAGCTTTTCAGAAAGCGCTGAACCACCAAATTAAAGACATGGGCCAGGCATGGCATGTGCGTGAGGCTGCAGAGCCGCCACCAGCTTACGGCCGTTGTCACACACGACCATGCCCGGTTGGAGGCTCAGCGACGCAAGCCAGCGGTCGGTCTGCTCTGTCAGACCCTGCAGCAGTTCGTGGGCCGTGTGCCTCTTATCTCCTAAGCTGAGTAGTTTCAGCACGGCCTGCTGACGCTTGCCCACCGCTGTGCTGCCACGCCGCGCAACACCGACTGCTGGCGACGTGCTGCTGCTGACACATCTTGATTGCGAGACAGAGGTTGCGTTGGAGGAGGAGGAGGAGGAAGGTGCTTTAGTGGAGGAAACATACACCGCCGCAGATACCACCACCGAGCTGGGGCCCGCAATTCTGGGGGTGGGTAGGACGTGAGCGGTCCCAGGCTCTGACTCTGTCCCAACCTCCACTAAATTCACCCAATGTGCCGTCAGGGAGATATAGTGGCCCTGCCCGCCTGTGCTTGTCCACGTGTCCGTTGTTAAGTGGACCTTGGCAGTAACCGCGTTGGTGAGGGCGCGTACAATGTTGCGGGAGACGTGGTCGTGCAGGGCTGGGACGGCACATCGGGAAAAGTAGTGGCGACTGGGAACCGAGTAGCGCGGGGCAGCCGCCGCCATCATGCTTTTGAAAGCCTCCGTTTCCACAAGCCTATACGGCAGCATCTCCAGGCTGATCAATTTGGCAATGTGCACGTTTAACACTTGAGCGTGCGGGTGCGTGGCGGCGTACTTGCGCTTGCGCTCAAACTGTGGCACTAGCGACCTCTGGACGCTGCGCTGAGAGACATTGCTGGATGGGGCCGAGGACAGCGGAGGTGAGGGTGTGGGTGCAGGCCAGGAGACGGTAGTGCCTGTGTCCTCAGAGGGGGGTTGGATCTCAGTGGCAGGTTGGGGCACAGGGGGAGAGGCAGCGGTGCAAACCGGAGGCGGTGAACGGGCATCGTCCCACCTTGTGGGGTGCTTGGCCATCATATGCCTGCGCATGCTGGTGGTGGTGCCTCCCCAGCTGATCTTGGCGCGACAAAGGTTGCACACCACTGTTCGTCGGTCGTCAGGCGTCTCTGTGAAAAACTGCCACACCGTAGAGCACCTTGACCTCTGCAGGGTGGCATGGCGCGAGGGGGTGCTTTGGGAAACAGTTGGTGGATTATTCGGTCTGGCCCTGCCTCTACCCCTGGCCACCGCACTGGCTTGACCTGTGCCCACACCCTGACTTGGCCCTCCGTGTCCTCGCCCGCGTCCACATCCTCTAGGCCTACCCCTACCCCTCAGCATGCTGTATTACCAGTGATTTGATTTCCCAGGCAGGAAAGAAATTGGCGCAAGGCTGCACTCAACCGTAGCTGGTTGCGTCTGATTTTTGTACGTTGTCCACGCAGCACACACGTACCCAGAGCCCTTAGGACTGACACAGGCAGGCCAAATATAATTTCTTTTCCTTTTTAGCTTAGGGAAGACCCCACTGCGTATATTCAATGAACAAGAAGTTTAATATCTGTGGTGTGGCCCTCAAAAAGTGTCACACAACTATAGTGTAGCAGAGTTATTAACTCTAGCAGAGCAGGTATTTGCCAGTCAGGAAAGACAATGGCGCTAGGCTGCAGTAAAGCGTAGCTGGTTGCGTCTGATTTTTGTACGTTGTCCACGCAGCACACACGTACCCAGAGCCCTTAGGACTGACACAGGCTGGCCAACTATAATTTCTTTTCCTTTTTGGCAAAGGGAAGACCCCACTGCGTATATTCAATGAACAATAACTGTGTTGTGGCCCTGCCTACACAATTCTCTCCCTGTAGTATTAATGCCGGGTGCAATGCTCTGCACAGACGGTTTTGAGAAAACAAAAAAATATGCAACACAGCTAACAGCAGCCTGGACAGTACTGCACACGGATAGAAGTGGCCCTAGAAAGGACCGTTGGGGTTCTTGAAGCCTACACTAACTCCTAACACTCTCCCTGCCTAACCCCCACTTCTGTCCCTATTGCAGGGCGCAATGCTCTGCAGATCCAATTTTGGACAAAAAAAAAAAAATACTGTGCTAACACAGTACTGCACACTGTTAGATGTGGCCCTGAGAAGGGCCGTTGGGGTTCTTGAAGCCTACACTAACTCCTAACGCTCTCCCTACAGCAGCTCCGGCACCAGCATCACTGTCCCTCAGCTAACTCACAAGGCATCTGTGGCGAGCCGCGGGAGGGGCCGATTTTTATACTCGGGTGACATCTGATCGCCCCAGCCACTCACAGCAGGGGGGTGGTATAGGGCTTGAACGTCACAGGGGGAAGTTGTAATGCCTTCCCTGTCTTTCTATTGGCCAGAAAAGCGCGCTAACGTCTCAGAGAGGAAACTGAAAGTAACCAGAATACCGCGTGGTACTCGTTAAGAGTAACGAGCATCCCGAACACCCTAATATTCGCACGAGCATCAAGCTCGGCCGAGTACGTTCGCTCATCTCTATTAGTAATGCAGTTTGGATTATGCAATGCTCCGGCCGTTTCTCAGGGCTTCATGAACACCATTTTTCACGATATCTGTGAGGTCTTCATGGTGGTTTATTTGGATGACATATTAATTTTCTCTCCTGATTGGGAATCTCATGTGAGTCATTTACATGTTGTGCTTTCGCGCCTACGAGACAATAAATTGTTTGCCAAATTGGAGAAATGTCAGTTCAGGGTACAGAAGGTGTCGTTTTTGGGCTATGTGATAACTCCTTCCGCCATACAAATGGATTCTGATAAGGTTCGTGCCATAACCGAATGGTGCCAACCCTCCAGTCTTAAGGCACTTCAGCGCTTTCTTGGTTTGCAAATTTTTATTGTAAGTTTATTAGGAACTTTTCTGTAGTCACCAAACCATTGACTAATCTAACCAAGAAGGGCGCTGATTTGGTTAACTGGTCACCTGAGGCGATAGAGGCTTTTGTAAGTTTGAAGAAGGCATTCTCGTCAGCTCCTTTACTGGTACAACCCGATCTTAACTTGCCCTTTGTGGTGGACGTAGATGCGTCCGAACATGGTGTGGGGGTGGTTTTGTCGCAGGGTTCCACCTCCCTGGCCAAGGTGCAACCATGTGCCTTCTTTTCCAGGAAGTTCGGTCCTGCAGAGAGAAACTATGATATTGGCAATAGAGAATTATCAGCCATCAAATGGGCGTTTGAGGACTGGAGACATTTCCTGGAGGGGCTAAGCATCAAGTTACAGTATTTACTGATCATAAACATTTGATATATTTAGTCTGCCAAACGTCTAAACGCATGACAGGCCGGGTGGGCTTTGTTCTTTTCACGCTTTAATTTTGTAGTTACATACATTCCAGGTTCTAAGAATGTTAGAGCGGATGCCTTATCTTGTAGTTTTGGAGCCCCTGAGCAGGAGGATTCCCATTCTGAGGGGATCCCGGCACCGGGGATAGTGGTGGCGGCCTTGACGTCAGACGTATCCAATCAGAGTTTGGCAGCCCCGGCTGAGGCCCCAGTTTCTCTTCCCAAAGGGAAGCTTTTTGTACCCAGTACCTGGCAGTTGCAGGTATTGGAGGAGGTCCATACATCGGTCTTAGCAGGGTACCCCGGAATCCGTAGTACATTAGAATTATGCAAATGTTTGTACTGGTGGCCACGGATGGCCCGGGATGTCAGGAGTTATGTGGAAGCCTGTACCACCTGCGGTCGTGGGAAGAGTGTCAGGAGACGTCGCAAGAGGCCCATTCTGCCACTGCCTGTTCCATCCAGACCATGGTCGCACTTATCCATGAATTTTATTACCAATTTGCCCGTCTCTCAAGGGTATTTGGTAATATGGGTGGTAATTGACCGTTTTTCTAAGATGACTCATTTTGTGACATTGAAGAAGTTACCGTCGGCTCCTGAATTGGCATCCATTTTTATTAAGGAAGTTGTACGGTTGCATGGCATCCCCGATGATGTTGTGTCAGATCGGGGGGTACAATTTGTGGCCCGCTTTTGGCGTGTGTTCTGTAAGAACTTGGGAGTGGGGTTGTCATTCTCCATGGCCTTTCACCCAGAATCTAATGGGCAGACGGAACGCATGAACCAAGAACTTATCCAGTATCTCAGGCTCTATGTGAGCGATCGGCAACAACAGTGGGCAGAATTTTTGGCGTTGGCAGAATTTGCCATTAATAATCACTGCAATTCCGCGTCCAGTACCTCGCCGTTTTTCTGTAATGTCGGTTATCACCCCAGATGTTCTTTGGGGGTTTCTTCGGTTTCTGAGATTCCCGCAGCTGATGCTACAATTGCCAAGCTTGAGGAGGTTTGGGGTGAGGTCTGATGGAATTTAGAACAGGCCAGGAGAGGCATGTTAAGGGGTGGTGCCAACAGATGCACCATCTTGGATTCCTTCTTAGTTGGTCAGTTGGTGTATCTTTCCTCCAAGAATTTGAGATTAAAGGTCCCCGCAATGAAATTAGCCCCACGTTTTGTGGGACCTTTCCCTGATACCAGAGTCATCAATCCGGTGGCTTTTGAGTTGGCGTTACCAGAGTCATGGAGGATTCATAATGTTTTTCATAAATCTTTGTTGAAGAAATACATCCCCACTATGGGTCCTCTCACCTTTCCCACATAAACCCACTATGGCTTCCCCCAGCCCTCCCACACAAAGCCCACTGTGGCTCCTCTCTCCATTCCCACACAGACCCCACTATGGCTCTTCTCAGCCTTCCTGCACAGACTCCACTATGGCTTCCCTCAGCAATCCAACATGGATCCCACTATGGCTTCCCTCATTCTCCCTGCAAGGACCCCACAATGGCTTCCCGTAGTTCTCGGGAAGTGGCTCGGCGGTTCTGCCGGGTGTGGCGGCCGCCGGGGTGGCGCTGCTCGGTGTCCCTCTGTGCCACTTGACGTCCCTGTTGGCTTGCGGCGTGGGGTCCACTACGCTGCTGGGCGGGGCCTCAGCGGCCGGGCTCGGAGTTCCCCTGTGAGGGGGCGCGGCCGGAGGAGGGCCGGTCTATATTCATTGCCGGCCAGCGTGTCCCCAAGTCCTGCCCGACCTAGGCGGGGCTTTTGTTATTTAGCTCGGTAGACACTGTCATCCCTGCCAGTGTCTGCTTGTTCTCCAGCTTGCTCTCCCACTCTGCTGACCCGGTTTTGCTCTGACTTGGATTTAGTCTGTCCCTTGTTTGTTTCTTTGTTGGTTACTAGGCGCTCTAGTCCACTGTTATTGGTGCATTGTCTCTCTGGTTAGTTGGTCTCTCCTGTCCTTGTCCTGGGGTCCCCATCAGTGCAGAGTAGGGACCGCCGCCCAGTTGTCGCCCTGGGGTTTAGCCCAGGGGGGCAAGTAGGTAGGAACAGGAGAGAGGGTTGGTTGTAGGGACTTCCAGTCCTCCGTTCCTAACCGACCCTGACAGAAACACTGGTCATACAAAGATTCAGGGCTGAAGGTGAACCCCGAGTATCTGCGCATTATGGAGGCTGTTACAGCAGTCATAAATCATAGTCTGCGCCCACACTCCTCTGGATCTGAGCACCACAGGGTAGCCATAGTCATATCCAGACTAAGGGGGGACCCGCAGAATTGAGACCTTTTCATTACCTCCTGATTCCCCTCCACCCCCCCCCCCCCCTCCCTCACCAGTCAGTGGATTCTTTCTTCTCTGCATTGGGTCAGATTTACGATGAGCCAGATCTTGCTGGTTATGCGGTTTCCAAATTATTGGGGCTCCGTCAGGGCCAGAAGATGGCCGAGGAATTTTGTTCTCATTTCCAGCAGTTCTGTGTAGATTCCGGGTGGAACGACCGGGCCTTAAAGGACCTCTTTCTTACTGGGTTATCTGGTGCTGTAAGGAACTTGTTACTGAGCCATCCTGCGCTGGAGACCTTAGAGATAGCCATGACACTAGCGGTACGGGCTGATCGGCGTCTGAGGGCTGGGGGTGTCGCCAAACTGGAGGCAGCAACATCCTGTTGGTTCCAGCAATCAGATCGAGGAGATGGAGCTGGGGTATGTGTCAGCGTCTGATCGCAAGACCTTCTGTCGGAGGAGCAGATTGTGCTTCTACTGCGGGAACCCGGGACATTGCCTCGTCACCTGTAACAAGAGGTCGCAGCAGGAAAAACTTCCGCTCCTGGGCAAGCTTCGGAGGGATCGCCTAGGGGCTCAGGTATTTCCGGGTATTCCCAGGTTGTTTCTCCCTTGTTCTATTTCCTTTGGTTCTTGTCAAAAGAATGGCCGCGCGTTTGTTGACTCAGGGGCGGCTGATAATTTTGTGAGTTCCGAATTCGTCAAGTCATTTGCTTCTGAACTGTTGGATTTGGTCTTATATATACAGGTCTCTGGAATAGACTCCACCCCGTTGACTACAGGGTTGATAAAGAAGGTTACACCCAAACTAAGATTTTCCGTGGGACCGTTACATACAGAGACCTGTACATTTTTTTGTTATGGAAGATCTATCGGTGGATATCGTGTTGGGTTTACCGTGGTTGCTCCTACATAATCCGGTTGATTAGGCAGCTTCCAAGGTGATTCGCTGGGGTTCCGGATGTTGTGATCATTTCACTTCGGTCAAGCTGCATTCCTCCAGCTGTGAGAATTCCTACCTAGGTACCTGGAAGATTCCCTACCCGAGAGCACTTGACAGAGCCAACCAGGTTTTGGTGGGCCAGGCTGAGTTCCCGACTTCCCCACCCGAACCGAGGCGGGTTGTGCCCAGGGCCGAGCGGTGGCAGGTACTTGAAGGGGTCCATGCTTCCGGTTCGGCGGGACACCCGGGTTTTCGGAGGACGTTGAAATTGTGCAGACATTCTTACCGTCAGCCGCAGATGGCCGGAGATGTCAGGTGTTTTGTTGTGTCCGCTGCGCTGCTGGGCGAGGCCTCAGCGGCCGAGCTCGGAGTTCCCCTGTTAGGGGGCGCAGCCAGAGGAAGGCCGGTCTATATGCATCACTGGCCAGCCTGTGATCTAGTCGCGCCCCGACCTAGGCGGGGCTTTTGGTATTTAACTCTGCTGACACTGTCAGTCTCTGCCAGTGTTTGCTAATGGTTCTCCAGCTAACACTCACTCAGGTTGCTCATTCCTGTCTTCTGACCCGGTTTGCTCTGACTTTATTTCTGACGTTCCCTATTACTTGATTGCCCTTTGGTTTAATTATTTGCCTCTCTAGCCCTGTCTTGGATTTTGTTCTTGTCTGTGGTCTGGTTAGTTGGTCTCTCCTGTCCCTTCCCTTGGGTCCCTTCAGTGCAGAGTAGGGACCGCCGCCCAGTTGTCGCCCTGGGGGTTGGTTGTAGGGACTCCCAGTCATCTGTTCCCAAACCAGCCGTAATACCACCTTTAATTATCATTCCATACAAATGTATAAAGAAAATGCAAGATCCACCTCAATCCTTAATGATCAGAAGACTAATTAAAATGCCAAGAACAATGAAATTTGACTAATAATAATAATAATGTTTGCCACAATCAATCTGTGTCATTAATGGCTGCCTTGGCGTGATGAGCGGACGCCGATTTTGTGATATCTGGTTCTATTTTCATCAACCGCAGTCTCAAGCCGCCTCTTACACATATCTGAAGTTTGTTTCTCGCTTTTGTCAGGAGCTGCTGAACCGCGCTGAAGCCCCTCTCCACTAAGTATGTAGATGGAAAAGCTAACATGAGCAACTCAACTTCCTGCCCGTTTTTCACTTTCACCCAAAAACATTCATAGTTACATTGTTGGAGTAGCGCTTGAGCTTCGCAATCGTGTTTCAGGTCAATCAACTGCTCTTGTAATCCGGGATAAAATTCTTCTGCGTCTGCTGAAAATGGATTGAGCACCCATGAGTAACCATGTCCAGGGTACATAGATCATGAAACCATGTCTTCTTTGGCTTGTTTGAGGTGTGAGCAAGGCATGTCTAAGTCTGGAATTTGTCTCCATTTTCGCGTGTAATTTCTTGAAGACTCAGAAACTGACAGAGCTCACGTTGACTCAGGTTATTGGTATGAAGGGCCAGTTTGGCGATGAAGGTAGATTATACCTTTAGCCTTAATGAAATTCATTTTGTCTCCTTGTAGCTTTGCGTTGACCTCGTTAAGTTAGTCAAATAAGTCTGCGAGATGGGCAACGTCAAGACGTCGTAGTTCGATTGCATCACAAAGGCTTGGGTCAGTCGGCCGAAGAAACTCGACTACTGTGTCAAAAAGTTCGTAGAAGCGTCGTAAGCACTTTCCTCTTGACAGCCACCTCACTTCGGTGTGTAGGAGTCGATGTTCGAATTCTTCGTCATGGTCTTGACAGAGCTTGCAGAAAAGACTTTGTTCAAAGAGTGCGCTGTTATCTTGTTAACAGCATTAACTACATAGTGCAGAGAATCATGCAATCTCACCTAAATGTTTAGCACCAAGGTGCTGCCGATGGATCACACAGCGGGCGGCCATTATGCCAGCTACAGCAGATTTTAAATGGGCTATAAATCCGCGATATCGACGAATCATGGCTGCAGCTCTGCCGGTTGCACAAGCAAATACATTTGTAAAAGGGATGGGTTTTTTCTTAGAAAAATGTATCCACTCTTGTATATAGAGTGTTAGGTTGTGCTGCTGGAGTTTGTTGTTCTACAGGGTTCCAGGAGCACACCTGCACAGGTGAGGGTTAATTGGGCTGCTGGGTGTGGTTGTTCAGATCAGCCAATCCCCTGGGTCTGGGTGTAGATATATACCCCAGCCCCTCTGCAATGAGGAAGCTAGATTTCCTCAGTCTTGTCTGCTGTGTGAGTAGTGCCTGGTCAGCTTGCAGCTTGCTGTGTGAATAGTATCTGGTCAGCTTGCAGCTTGCTGGGTGAGTAGTGCCTGGTCAGCTTGCTGTGTGAGTAGTCTCTGGTCAGCTTGCAGCTTGCTGGGTGAGTAGTGCCTGGTCAGCTTGCAGCTTGCTGGGTGAGTAGTCTCTGGTCAGCTTGCAGCTTGCTGTGTGAATAGTATCTGGTCAGCTTGCAGCTTGCTGTGTGAGTAGTGCCTGGTCAGCTTGCTGTGTGAGTAGTCTCTGGTCAGCTTGCAGCTTGCTGGGTGAGTAGTGCCTGGTCAGCTTGCAGCTTGCTGGGTGTTTGGTATTCTGTGCTGCCTGTTTAGTGTCTTGCCAGAGTAGGGACTACAAGACATGAGGAGCCTTGTCGTGGCCTTGCAACTTAAGTTCATTGGCCAATGTACGAACTAATCCCTCGCTTTATTCAGCGTTACCATCTGCTGCAGTGTGCGAGGTTGTGTGGTGAGTTTGAGCATTTAATGTGTCAGTTCCGCCTGGTTGCGAGTGTCACCCTTTCAGAGGGGAAACCATGGCAATCATCCTTACTGACATAACATGCACAGGACTTATCCGTACGGGCCGGATGCAGATGCCAGCTAGGGAAAGGGATAAAGCACACAGGTACATAGCGCACAGGGCTCTGCAGCCGTGCTGACAACGTATCCTTCATTATGTCCGCTGGGTGCACCCCGCTGCAGCACGGACACGGATACGATATTGCGTTCCTCTAGAACGCGCTTCTGGAACACAACTCAGATGACACGCCGGCCACGATTTCCCTTATTGGCCAGATGGGTGTTCTGGCGGCCCTTCCCCTTGTCTGGTGGGTGTTGTGGTGGCTCCATACAGTTTTTTGGCATGCATGTCGTCTGAGTGGTATACCAGAAGCGCGTTCTGGAGGAACGGTTTTTAGACGGATTATTGATTAGTATCACTACAAATTTTTAGAAAAATGTAGTTAGTAGACAAAAAACAAAGCAAACACAGGGGGCGATAATGCCCACGCTGAGACCACTGCGCTGGACCACATCGGCTTGTATACAGCTTTGTATCCCTGAGCTAATACTAAGGTGAAATATGGGGCGATGGTAATTTCCCAATTGAAGGTACTGCGTGCGGTAGGTGCACAAAAGTAAGACTGAGAAACGTACCAATGAAGAAGCTGACCGATCGCTGCGCCCTCCTGCCGGATGACGGACATCTACTTGTTAGTACTCAGACAACATATCTGCCTAATCGCACACTTGGGGGTCCGTATTCACCACTCCCTATTTCTGTGTAGGTTCAAAGGCTCCTGATGAACTGCCATCGTGGCAGGGAAACACGTCGAACCACGGACCACAAGTATAACCTAAACAGTGCCATCTAACCAACATACTAAGTGAAAGGGAATGCACATTCATCATACATCCGCGAACCCCAGAGGCGGACAGACCCTACTGTGGCTAATATGGAGACTCTGACCCCCACTAAGGAACCTGCTTAGAGGCGTTTCTATTAGAGTTCTTGTCGGAGTGTAATATATATGTGTCTGCTTCAGTTGTCTCCTACTTATATGCAGCAAGGCGCAGGCACCAGAACTTTGTGCCCCTGATTATAAACAGCCTGAATAACATGTAAGTCTTTATTATATGTCTACTGTGAAGGGCTGCCACTATTCTACAGGCTCCTCGCCACAGTGGGAACCTTCTGTTTCAGACTGGGACCTTCTCCTCACTGTTTTTTTGTGTATTTGTAGCCCCGTTCTTCCTTAGTTCAAATTGCCCAGGCTGGAGAATCTATGCCAGAGATAAAACATAGGATAGCATTGGGGTGAAGGTCAATGCTAAACATGGACACAATCTGGGAAAGTAGGGATATCGGTATAGCAACTAAACGCAGGATGGTGCAAACCACCATTTACCCCAGAGCCATGTATGGATGTGAGAGCGGGACTGCGAGGGAAGCCGAAAGAAGGATTGACACGTTGGAGCTGCTGCCGAAAGCTGCTGCATATACCCTGGATGGCTAGAGTAACAAACAGAGAAGTCCTGAATCGTATAAGACCCAATATATCACTGGAGGGCAAGATAGTCGGACTCAGACTCACAGAGGGCAAGATGACCGGGCTCAGACTCATGTAGACAAGATGGTCAGACTCGGGCTCACGGAGATCAAGATGACCGGGCTCAGACTCACGTAGACAAGATGACCAGACTCACGGAGGGCAAGATAGTCGGACTCAGACTCACAGAGGGCAAGATGATCGGGCTCAGACTAATGTAGACAAGATGGCCAGGCTCAGACTCAGGCTCACGGAGAGCAAGATGACCGGGCTCAGACTCACGTAGACAAGATGACCAGACTCACGAAGGGCAAGATGACCGGGCTCAGACTGATGGAGACAAGATGGTCAGACTCGGGCTCACGGAGGGCAAGATGGCCAGATTCGGGCTTACAGATGGCAAGATTGTCAGACTCGGGTTCACGGAGGACAAGATGGCCAGACTCGGGCTCAAGGAGGAAAAGATGGCCAGACTCGGGCTCAAGGAGGAAAAGATGGCCAGACTCGGGCTCAAGGAGGAAAAGATGGCCAGACTCGGGCTCAAGGAGGACAAGATGGCCAGACTCGGGCTCAAGGAGGACAAGATGGCCAGACTCGGGCTCACGGAGAACAAGATGGCCAGACTCGGGCTCACGGAGAACAAGATGGCCAGACTCGGGCTCACGGAGAACAAGATGGCCAGACTCGGGCTCACGGAGGACAAGATGGCCAGACTCGGGCTCACGGAGGACAAGATGGCCAGACTCGGGCTCACGGAGGACAAGATGGCCAGACTCGGGCTCACGGAGGACAAGATGGCCAGACTCGGGCTCACGGAGGACAAGATGGCCAGACTCGGGCTCACGGAGGACAAGATGGCCAGACTCGGGCTCACGGAGGACAAGATGGCCAGACTCGGGCTCACGGAGGACAAGATGGCCAGACTCGGGCTCACGGAGGACAAGATGGCCAGACTCGGGCTCACGGAGGACAAGATGGCCAGACTCGGGCTCACGGAGGACAAGATGGCCAGACTCGGGCTCACGGAGGACAAGATGGCCAGACTCGGGCTCACGGAGGACAAGATGGCCAGACTCGGGCTCACGGAGGACAAGATGGCCAGACTCGGGCTCACGGAGGACAAGATGGCCAGACTCGGGCTCACGGAGGACAAGATGGCCAGACTCGGGCTCACGGAGGACAAGATGGCCAGACTCGGGCTCACGGAGGACAAGATGGCCAGACTCGGGCTCACGGAGGACAAGATGGCCAGACTCGGGCTCACGGAGGACAAGATGGCCAGACTCGGGCTCACGGAGGACAAGGTGACCGGGCTCATAGAGGACAAGTGTCTGTTAGTCAGCATCTATTTGTCAGTGTCTGTTAGTGATTGTCTGGGATTGTGTGCATGACTTTTAAATGAAGGAAAATTGTGTGACTGAGAGCAAAAAAAAAAAAGTTGCCAGATGAGGGGGATGCCATTTTAGAGCCAGCACGACATGCCCTCTGAACGCCAGGGAGATGACTGCTCCAGTGAGATGGGGACGGGGAGCGCAGGGCAGGCTAGACAGGTCCTAGTGGTGGGGGATTCAATTATAAGGGGGACAGACAAAGACATCTGTCATAAAGACCGGGATCTTCGAACAGTGTGTTGTCTTCCTGGCGCTCAAATTCGACACGTCGCCAATCGGATTGACAGATTACTGAGAGGGGCTGGTGAGGATCCAGCGGTCATGGTGCACGTTGGCACCAATGAACAAATCAGAGGTCAATGGAGGGCCCTCAAAAATGATTTCAGGGACCTAGGGTCCAAGCTTACCATGAGCCACACTAGAAAGGCAGCAGGATCTTAGGAAGATGAACAAGTGGCTCCGGAATTGGTGTAAGAAGGAGGGATTTGGGTTCCTGGAGAACTGGGCTGACTTTGCGGTCGGCTACAGGCTCTACTGTAGGGACGGGCTGCATCTCAATGGGGAGGGTGCAGCTGTGCTGGGGGAAAAGATGGCTAGAAGGCTGGAGGAGTGTTTAAACTAGGGACTGGTGAAAAGGGCAAAAAGATAAACAGGGGGTAGTCAGTGTAGATAGCGACCTGGGGCCAAGTAATGGGAATGGGGGTCGAGCAGGGGGTGGGGTTAGTACAGTTAGAACTGACAGATCAGCCAATAGTACCATTAGTAGCAAAATGAATTTAAAGAACAAAAATAACCATATAAATTGTATGACCACGAATGCAAGAAGTCTGATCGGTAAAGTGGGTGAGCTTGAAGCGAGAATGTCAAAAGAACATTATGATATAGTGGGAATAACGGAAACATGGCTTGATGATAAGTGCGATTGGGTGGCGAATTTACAGGGTTACAATCTCTTTAGAAGAGACCGAAGGAACCAGAAAGGGGGAGGGGTATGTCTGTACGTTAAATCGAACTTAGTGCCGAGGGAGAAAAAAATAACAGAATCCTGATAGGGGTTTTCTATAGGCCACCAAAAGCAACATAAGAAACTGAAACCTTTCTATTAAGGCAGATAGAAGAGGTGTCAAACCGCAACAAAGTAATTATCATGGGAGACTTTAATTATCTGGATATAAAATGGGAAAACGAAACCTGCAAATCTCATAGGGGTGATAAGTTTTTTAGATCAATTAAAGATAACTACCTTACCCAACTTGTGCGGGAGCCAATGAGAGGGAGGGCCACTCTGGACTTAGTACTAACTAACAAACCAGACAGAATCATGGGGGTGCAGGTGCAGGGACACTTGGGGAACAGTGAAAACAATATAATTAATTTCCAGCTGTCATTCAATAAGAAGCCTCATCAGGGAGCAACAAATAAGCTAAACTTTAGTAAAGCAAAATGTGATCAGCTCAGAACTACTATCGGTAACATTAAATGGGACAACATGCTCAAAAATATCAGTACGGAGGAGGATCCTAATCACCTCATGTGAGCAGCTCATTCCCTTTAAAAATAAAAGAACTTCAAGTAAAAGGAAACCAATGTGGCTCGACAAGACGGTAAGAGGGGCAATAAGCGAAAAAAAGAAATCGTTTAAACTATTAAAACAAGAAGGCAGCGAAGAAGCGCTAAAATCATACAGGGAAAAAACAAAATATGTAAAGCAAAGATCAAAATTGACAAGGAGGAGGCAGAAAGACGGATCGCCAAAGAGAGCAAAAACAGAGACCGGGGTTGTACCATTGGATCGGCGCATTGCCAATGTAGTTCCAATATACAAAAAGAGTTCAAGAATGTAGCCTGGTAACTACAGGCCGGTAAGTCTCACTTCAATAACTGGAAAAATATTCAAGGGGTTTCTGAGAGACGCCATCCTGGAATACCTCAAGGATAACAACGGAATAACTCCTCACCAGCGCGGGTTCATGAGGGGTCGATCATGTCAGACCAATCTGATCAGCTTCTACCATGAAGTAAGCTCTAGGCTGGACCTGGGAGAGTCTATTGATCTTGTATATCTGGACTTCTCCAAAGCCTTTGACACCGTGCTGATAATAGGTTAATATATAAAATGAGAAGCTCGGATTGGGTGAAAACGTGTGTAATTGGGTAAAGAACCGGCTCAGAGATAGAAAGCAGAGGGGGTAATAAATGGTTCGTACTCTGGGCCCCCGTCACTAGTGGGGGCCACAGGGTTCAGTACTAGGCCCCATTCTGTTCAATATATTTATCAACGACCTGATAGAGGGGTGTGGTGCAAATATATTTGGCTCTTTGTAGCCCCCCATCTTGTATCTATAGAGCCATGAATGCTCACTGTATAAATTATAAGGATTGCTGGAGACCATGTTAATGTCAGCACATAGTGTCATCATTGTCTATAGAGTCTTGTGATCTATTGTCTAATTAATCATGCAAATCTATCCTCATTGTCTTAAGGCTGAACTGGAGCCCTATGTATACTTGGAGATCAGTGCTGCCATTGTTTTAGGAATCAGTCTTGTTTGTCTGCTCTGGTTAATGGTGACCTTTTCCAGCAGCTCTATGCATCGATATTAGTGATAGAAATATCCAAGCTATAGATCATACTAGAATAAGACAGGCGAGGGTTTGGGGGAGCCTGATGGGGAGTGCCCTCACAGTGACGTTCCCCAGACGCCCTCCTGTTCTCTGCATCAGGCTGATCCGTATACCTATTAATGTAACCATTGTTTATGTAGTATCACCTATTGTTGTCATTTATATTAATACATTGTGTTGTATCCGCCCACTTGTCCTTCTATAAAGCCGTAGCCGAACTTGTTGTTTGCCGGTTGGCAGAACAAGGGGCTGCACAGTAAAATATCAGTATTTGCAGCTGATACAAAGTTATACAAGAGCATCGCAGAAGGGGAACTCAAAATGAGACCAATCCCAGAAAACGGCCGTTACTGAGTGAGGAGGGCAGATAGATGCATCCTCCTCTCACCATGCAGGGAGCTGACTACCAGAAGGGGGCGCTAATAACACCTGTGAGGGACACCGATGAGACAGCCGCTCACACTGCCTCTTGTTATAGAGGGGGGGGGGGGCTGCTTGGTGTACACTCCCACACAGAGTGGATACAGGGGGCCAGACCATTCTGATACATGTAGTTCACCATGCAGACCAGCAACCTATTAATGACGCCATGATAATTCGGCGGGTTGCCCTGCACTTCCATCAGTGAACCACATTGGTACTGCCACCTGCATGGTGAGAGGAGGATGCATCTATCTGCCCCCCTTAGTCAGTAAGTAAGGGCCACTTTCTGTGAAAATTATACAAGATAATTAATACAACCGAGGACAATGTGCGGCTACAAACAGACGGAGATAAGCCGGGGGGCGGGGGATGGTGAATGGAGGACAATGTACGGCTACAAACGGACCGAGATAAGCCGGGGGATACGGGGGGGGGGTGGGTGGGTGGAGGACAATGTGCGGCTACAAACGGACAGAGATAAGCCGGGGGGGTGGGGTGGAGGACAATGTGCGGCTACAAACGGACCGAGATAAGCCGGGGGGGGGGGGGATGGAGGACAATGTACGGCTACAAACAGACCGAGATAAGCCGGGGGATCGGGGGGGGGGGGGGTGGAGGACAATGTGCGGCTACAAACAGACCGAGATAAGCCGGGGGATTGGGGGGGGGGGTGGAGGACAATGTGCGGCTACAAACGGACCGAGATAAGCCAGGGGATCGGGGGGGGGGGGGGTGGAGGACAATGTGCGGCTACAAACAGACCGAGATAAGCCGGGGGGGGGGGGGCGGGGGACAATGTGCGGCTACAAACGGACAGAGATAAGCCGGGGGATCAGGGGATCGGGGGGGGGGGTGGAGGACAATGTGCGGCTACAAACGGACCGAGATAAGCCGGGGGACCGGGGGGGGGGGGGGGCGGAGGACAATGTGGATAAATGGAAGGTTCTGCACATGGGCAGGAGAGACGGATGTCACCAATATACACTAAATGGGGTACTGCTGGGGAAAAGACCCGGGGGTACTAGTGGGCTGTAGACTAAACTGGAGCAACCAATGCCAGTCAGCTGCTGCAAAAGCTAATAGAGTTTTGGGGTGCAGTGACTCCTTAGCTTTTTTGCTTTTCTCCATTTTGTTTTTTCCTCCCCCTTTTAACAAATCCTCACTCCCTTATGTCTCCACCGCCGTCGCTGTTTGCGGCTCGCTGTTTTTTGCGGGACGACTCGTAGTTTTCACTGCTGTTATTTATTGTACCATATAATGTACTGAAAAACTTTTTAAAAATTCTAAGCGGTGAGAAATGGAAAAACCTGCCATCCCGCCATCTTTGGGTGCGCCCTGTTTCTTGACCGGATGCCTTTCTTCTGGGTCGCTGCGGCACCAAACTTGTAGTTATTATTTTGCTGACTACTTGTATTTTTTTTAAAGATATTTAATTTTTTCAAATTATTTTCTGTCTCCGTTTTCTGCGCACAATAACTTTTTTGTCTTTCCGTCAGCATAGTTGTGCGCGGGCGCGTTTTGTGCGGCACGTCCTGTCGTTTCCGTTGGCACCATTTTTGAATACAAAGGGCTTTTTGATCACTGTTTATCACATTTTTTCTTGGAGATAAGGTGACCAAAAAAGTGCATTTCTGGAGTTCTTTATTTTTTTCTCAGACGACGCTCACCCTGCGGGGTAAATAATGCGCTACTTTTATAGATCGGACTTTTACGGACGCAGCGATACCAAATATGTATTTTTGCTTTATTATTTAAATTCTTTTATTGCAAATATGGCAAAAGAGGTTTTTTTTTCTTTTATTACTTTTTTTTTAATAGTTAGTAAAGCTTTATTGTTGTTATTTTTACTTTTTCTTTCAGTCTTCTGGGGGGACCACAACATGCGATAGGGGTCCCTATTACTGCTGGGGCCGCTGTGTGTGGGGGGGTCCCTATTACTGCTGGGGCCGCTGTGTGTGTGGGGGGGTCCATATTACTGCTGGGGCCGCTGTGTGTTAGGGGGGGTCCCTATTACTGCTGGGGCCGCTGTGTGTGTGGGGGGGGTCCCTATTACTGCTGGGGCCGCTGTGTGTGGGGGGGTCCCTATTACTGCTGGGGCCGCTGTGTGTGGGGGGGGTCCCTATTACTGCTGGGGCCGCTGTGTGTGGGGGGGTCCCTATTACTACTGGGGCCGCTGTGTGTGTGGGGGGGTCCATATTACTGCTGGGGCCGCTGTGTGTTAGGGGGGGTCCCTATTACTGCTGGGGCCGCTGTGTGTGTGGGGGGGTCCCTATTACTGCTGGGGCCGCTGTGTGTGTGGGGGGGTCCCTATTACTGCTGGGGCCGCTGTGTGTGGGGGGGTCCCTATTACTGCTGGGGCCGCTGTGTGTGGGGGGGTCCCTATTACTGCTGGGGCCGCTGTGTGTGGGGGGGTCCCTATTACTGCTGGGGCCGCTGTGTGTGTGGGGGGGTCACTATTACTGCTGGGGCCGCTGTGTGTGTGGGGGGGTCCCTATTACTGCTGGGGCCGCTGTGTGTTAGGGGGGGTCCCTATTACTGCTGGGGCCGCTGTGTGTGTGGGGGGTCCCTATTACTGCTGGGGCCGCTGTGTGTGTGGGGGGTCCCTATTACTGCTGGGGCCGCTGTGTGTGTGTGGGGGGGTCCCTATTACTGCTGGGGCCGCTGTGTGTGTGTGTGGGGGGGTCCCTATTACTGCTGGGGCCGCTGTGTGTGTGGGGGGTCCCTATTACTGCTGGGGCCGCTGTGGGGGGGCACTATTACTGCTGGGGCCGCTGTGTGTGTGGGGGGGTCCCTATTACTGCTGGGGCCGCTGTGTGTGGGGGGGTCCCTATTACTGCTGGGGCCGCTGTGTGTGGGGGGGTCCCTATTACTGCTGGGGCCGCTGTGTGTGTGGGGGGGGTCCCTATTACTGCTGGGGCCGCTGTGTGTTAGGGGGGGTCCCTATTACTGCTGGGGCCGCTGTGTGTGGGGGGGTCCATATTACTGCTGGGGCCGCTGTGTGTGTGGGGGGGGTCCCTATTACTGCTGGGGCCGCTGTGTGTGTGGGGGGGGTCCCTATTACTGCTGGGGCCGCTGTGTGTGGGGGGGTCCCTATTACTGCTGGGGCCGCTGTGTGTGGGGGGGTCCCTATTACTGCTGGGGCCGCTGTGTGTGTGGGGGGGTCCCTATTACTGCTGGGGCCGCTGTGTGTGTGGGGGGGTCCCTATTACTGCTGGGGCCGCTGTGTGTGGGGGGGTCCCTATTACTGCTGGGGCCGCTGTGTGTTAGGGGGGGTCCCTATTACTGCTGGGGCCGCTGTGTGTTAGGGGGGGTCCCTATTACTGCTGGGGCCGCTGTGTGTTAGGGGGGGTCCCTATTACTGCTGGGGCCGCTGTGTGTGGGGGGGGTCCCTATTACTGCTGGGGCCGCTGTGTGTGGGGGGGTCCCTATTACTGCTGGGGCCGCTGTGTGTGTGGGGGGGTCCCTATTACTGCTGGGGCCGCTGTGTGTTAGGGGGGGTCCCTATTACTGCTGGGGCCGCTGTGTGTGTGTGGGGGGGGGGTCCCTATTACTGCTGGGGCCGCTGTGTGTGTGGGGGGTCCCTATTACTGCTGGGGCCGCTGTGTGTGTGTGGGGGGGGGGGTCCCTATTACTGCTGGGGCCGCTGTGTGTGTGTGGGGGGGTCCCTATTACTGCTGGGGCCGCTGTGTGTGTGTGGGGGGGGGTCCCTATTACTGCTGGGGCCGCTGTGTGTGTGGGGGGTCCCTATTACTGCTGGGGCCGCTGTGGGGGGGCACTATTACTGCTGGGGCCGCTGTGTGTGGGGGGGTCCCTATTACTGCTGGGGCCGCTGTGTGTGTGGGGGGGGTCCCTATTACTGCTGGGGCCGCTGTGTGTTAGGGGGGGTCCCTATTACTGCTGGGGCCGCTGTGTGTGTTGGGGGGGTCCCTATTACTGCTGGGGCCGCTGTGTGTGTGGGGGGTCCCTATTACTGCTGGGGCTGCTGTGTGTGTGGGGGGTCCCTATTACTGCTGGGGCCGCTGTGTGTGTGGGGGGGTCCCTATTACTGCTGGGGCCGCTGTGTGTTAGGGGGGGTCCCTATTACTGCTGGGGCCGCTGTGTGTGTGTGGGGGGGTCCCTATTACTGCTGGGGCCGCTGTGTGTGTGGGGGGGTCCCTATTACTGCTGGGGCCGCTGTGTGTGGGGGGGTCCCTATTACTGCTGGGGCCGCTGTGTGTGGGGGGGGGGGTCCCTATTACTGCTGGGGCCGCTGTGTGTGGGGGGGGGTCCCTATTACTGCTGGGGCCGCTGTGTGTGGGGGGGGTCCCTATTACTGCTGGGGCCGCTGTGTGTGTGGGGCGTCCCTATTACTGCTGGGGCCACTGTGTGTGTGGGGGGTCCCTATTACTGCTGAAGCCACTCTGGAAGTCATTATTACCGCGGGGGCCACTTTGGGTTTCACTATTACCGCTGTGGCTGCTGTAGGATGTTACTAATATACTGGGGGCTGCTGTGGAATGTCTTATTACCACTGGGGCCTCTCTGGGTGTGTGTGGGGGGGGGGGGGGGTCACTATTACCGCTGCAGTCGCTCTGGGGTAAGGGGTCACTATTACCGCTGGGGCTGCTCAGGAGGGGTCACTAGTACCACTGGGGCTGCTCTGGGGGGTCTCTATTACCGCTGTGGCTGCTCTGTGGGGTCAGTAGTACCGTTGGGGCTGCTCTGGGGGGTCACTATTACCGCTGGGGCTGCTCGGGGGGGGGGGGTCACTGTTACTGCTGGGGGTGCTCTGGGGGGTCACTATTACCGCTGGGGCCGCTCTGGGGTGGGGGTCACTAGTACCGCTGGGGCCGCTCTGGGAGGGTCACTAGTACCACTGGGGCCACTCTGGGGGGGGGGTAGTACTGCTGTTTTGGGGGGGGGGGTCACTATTACTGCTAGGGCTGCTCTGAGGGGTCCCTATTACTGCTGGGGCTGCTCTGGGGGTCACTGTTACTGCTGGGGCTGCTCTGGGAGGTCACTAGTACCACTGGGGCCACTCTGGGGGGGGGTCACTAGTACTGCTAGGGTTGTTTGGCGGGGGGGGGGGGGTCACTATTACCGCTAGGGCTGCTCTGGGGGGTCCCTATTACTACTGGGGCTGCTCTGAGGGGTCCCTATTACTGCTGGGGCTGCTCTGGGGGTCACTGTTACTGCAGGGGCTGCTCTGGGAGGTCACTAGTACCACTGGGGCCACTCTGGGGGGGGGGGGGGTCACTAGTACTGCTAGGGTTGTTTGGCGGGGGGGGTCACTATTACTGCTAGGGCTGCTCTGGGGGGTCCCTATTACTGCTGGCGTATGTTTACACGTGGCAAAAATGCTGCAGAATGTCCTCAGTGTAAATTTCGTGGCCAATTCCACAGAATTTCCACATCCAAAAAGCAGTCCCAATCTGCACCCGATCTATTTTGAAACAGCCCTGTCCTTTTTATAACGATGGGGGTAAAATCATAGGTGGTGATAAGCCCCGCCCCCGACGTGTTGGCACGTGCGATAAATAAGTGGGTTTTGGGTTGCAGTTTGGGCACTCGGTCTCTAAGAGGTTCGCCATCACTGGTGTATATATATATATATATATATATATATATCTCACAAGCAGACCAATTGAAAGGTGCCAGCGACTTCCTATCCTAACCCGAGTACTGGATACTTAGAAGTCTGCTCGCTGCCCTAACTCTGCAAGTCCATCCTGTTCTTTTCTGGTGTTTTGCTGCCACCTACTGTCCAAACAGGGAATGGCAATAACCCAGACTATTGGCAATATAAGCCCCACTGCGGCGGGACACGTTGGAGAATGGCACTACTAAATATGGACTATAAATCTTTACGCCCGCTCTGGCGGCCCGCATGAATCTGCTGGAAGTGATCCATAAAGATCAGGCGGGGTTCATCCCTCAGACATATCATAGACCAGGTACAAAGGGGTAACACTGCCCTGACTCCACCAGCATTAGATATTGAGAAGGCTTTTGATTCTCTGTCGTGGGATTCTGGGGTTTGGAGGGGCTTTCACTCCCTTCCATTAGGTGGGGCACACGTCAGGGGTGCCCCCTTTCACCAGCACTTGGCGATGGAATTCCTAAAAGTCCAAACATAAAGAGGGTCCGTGGAGAAGGAGGAGGGGAGTATATACTACGCTTATTTGCAGATCATCTCTTGCTCACACTCACCCAGCCGTTGCCCTGTTTGCTTGACAAGTGGGCGGCCCTCCCGGGATTATGAGAGCCATATTGCTTACGTAATACACCTTCATCCTTGATAAAATTAGTGGAACTGGATTTTGGCCTTCAGCTTGGATCCCCTTATATACCCTACTTGGGAGTTCGCCTGACCACTCTGTATAAATGATCGGCCCGTTACGGAAGCGCTGAAGTGGGAGGAGCCGCTGCTGTCCTGGGGGGAAGGATTCATGCTGCTTCCACAAATATTATATCTCTTCCATACTTTGCCGATCCGACTCACAGGGGCCTGACTAATCTACAGAGACTCATTTTCTAATTTATTTGGGCCAACAAATGCCCAAGAATTCAAAAAATGACCCGGGGGACTTTTGGGTCCCTAATTTAATGAACTGCTCAATGGATTGAGCCTCTGGGAGAACGGGCTCCTCTGTGGGTCCACACACAATAGGCCCATGGTAGCACCAGCCTGCTCACCTATCACTGCCAACCTGGAGCAATAGCTGCTTCAAATATCATTTCTCTAATAAACCCTTTAGGTTGAGGCCTTTGGGACTGAATGTGAGATTCCTGCCAAGCCTGGATCTACTTCATTTCCAATGATGGAAAATTAATGAAGAGACGGGTCTCCACCATTTGGTTCCAGCCTGCCAACAAGAGCCAAATGTAACCCCCCCCCCCCCTCCCGTCTGAGAATTATTGTGTAGATCAAGTCCTCCACTTCCTAAACTCACAGCAGCTACTGCAGGTTTTCCCAGACATGACTGTGCCTACGAGACCCTTTGACAAAGGGCACCCAATCCTTGCTTACAAGCCCCCCTGACAAAGGGCACCCAATCCTTGCTTACAAGCCCCCCTGACAAAGGGCACCCAATCCTTGCTTACAAGCCCCCCTGACAAAGGGCACCCAATCCTTGCTTACAAGCCCCCCTGACAAAGGGCACCCAATCCTTGCTTGCAAGCCCCCCTGACAAAGGGCACCCAATCCTTGCTTGCAAGCCCCCCCTGACAAAGGGCACCCAATCCTTGCTTGCAAGCCCCCCTGACAAAGGGCACCTAATCCTTGCTTACAAGCCCCCTTGACAAAGGGCACCCAATCCTTGCTTGCAAGCCCCCCTGACAAAGGGCACCCAATCCTTTGTTTACAAGCCCCCCTGACAAAGGGCACCCAATCCTTGCTTGCAAGCCCCCCTTGACAAAGGGCACCCAATCCTTGCTTGCAAGCCCCCCTTGACAAAGGGCACCCAATCCTTGCTTACAAGCCCCCATGACATAGGGCACCCAATCCTTGCTTACAAGCCCCCATGACAAAGGGCACCCAATCCTTGCTTACAAGCCCCCCGGACAAAGGGCACCCAATCCTTGCTTACAAGCCCCCATGACATAGGGCACCCAATCCTTGATTTACAGTATCTTGAATAACCCACTGAGGGAAAGTTAATTGCCATTTATGTCAAAATGGGAGACAGATCTGGCAATTAACAAGTCAGTGGAAAGATGGGCCCACTGCTGTGAGACGATGTCTGGGGGAGCTACCAGGTTACTCTAATGGAAACCTCTCTAAATAATGCACCATAGCCATTTGATGCCAGCTAGAATACACAAGCGCTACCCTGAAGCTTCAGAGGATTACAGAGGTAGGTACTCTGCTACACATTTGGTGGACCTGTCCTGGGTGGCCCGACTCTGGACTCAAGTACATCTTTGGTGGACCTGTCCTGGGGTGGCCCGGCTCTGGAGCCAAGTACATATTTGGTGGCCCTGGCTCTGGACTCAGGTACACATTTGGTGGCCCGGCTCTGGACTCAGGTACATATTTGGTGGACCTGTCCTAGGGTGGCCTGGCTCTGGAGCCAGGTACATATTTGGTGGCCCGGCTCTGGACTCAGGTACATATTTGGTGGACCTGTCCTAGGGTGGCCTGGCTCTGGAGCCAGGTATATATTGGGTGGCCCGGCTCTGGAGCCAGGTGTATATTTGGTGGACCTGTACTGGGTTCCCCAGGCTCTGGACTCAGGTACATATTTGGTGGACCTGTCCTAGGGTGGCCCGACTCTGGAGCCAGGTATATATTGGGTTGCCCGGCTCTGGAGCCAGGTATATATTTGGTGGACCTGTACTGGGTTCCCCAGGCTCTGGACTCAGGTACATATTTGGTGGACCTGTCCTAGGGTGGCCCGGCTCTGGAGCCAGGTATATATTGGGTGTCCCGGCTCTGGAGCCAGGTATATATTTGGTGGCCCGGCTCTGGACTCAGGTACATATTTGGTGGCCCTGTCCTAGGGTGGCCTGGCTTTGGACTCAGGTACATATTTGGTGGACCTGTCCTAGGGTGGCCCGGCTCTGGAGCCAGGTATATATTGGGTGTCCCGGCTCTGGAGCCAGGTATATATTTGGTGGCCTGGCTCTGGACTCAGGTACATATTTGGTGGCCCTGTCCTAGGGTGGCCTGGCTCTGGACTCAGGTACATATTTGGTGGACCTGTACTGGGTGCCCCGGCTCTGGACTCAGGTACACATTTGGTGGCCCGGCTCTGGACTCAGGTACACATTTGGTGGACCTGTCCTGGGGTGGCGCAGCTCTGGAGCCAGGTACATATTTGGTGGCCCTGTCCTAGGGTGGCCTGGCTCTGGACTCAGCTACATATTGCACTGTTTATAGGCCAGCCTCGGGCTAAATACCAGGAACATAAAGTGAGGCAGTTTATCTGCATGGCCACGACAATACCTATGGCAGCCAGACCTCTTGTTCAGGATGTGGTAGAATCCCACAGATTGTATATATAGAGGCTACACGCTGTAGGGTCAGATACGCTGTATGATATGGGCCGGTGTGGGGACCCTGGATAGAGCTGCTGGATATTCCGGGATCCCGACACATCCTTCTGTGCCCTGAGGGTCCGGTCCCGGGCCGACATTCTAGCCTTAAACCTGTTGAACAGCAATAGATATTTCATAGAGGAAAACCAGAGAGAAGACCTGGATTTGGTTTAGTGGAGTTTGTTGTTTATCGTTAAAAGTTGTCAGAAGAGGAGAAGCTTTTAGTGTAAATTTACAGAAGAAAAGAGCGAAAAAACACAATAGAAATCCAAGCGTAAAGGCCCAATCAGACGGGACGACTGCTGGTTACACGGGGCGGTCAGCTCATCGTCCAGCGCCATATGCTGCAGAAAGGACGGGCGATCAGCTGATCGCTCAGTGCAAACAGCAGTCAGTACTGAACGGCCGCAATGTTATGGCAATGGGGGGGGGGGCGAGGAGAGGAATGTCCTGCAGCCGCCCCGCTGTGAGCCAGCGATACTAGCTCCCCCGCAGCAGCGCCGCAGCCAGTATGTGCGGGAACGAGGGGCGGCCACCATTTGCCCCACAGTCCTCCTGTCTAAATGGGCCTGAACTGTGCTTACATACTTCTCGGTGATGCCCCTGCGAGGCGACTATTCTTGCATTATTGATGCAAGTTCCAGATTTTGCTACGCTAATGAAACCTATTGAACCTAAAAGAGGTATAGGGGCGAGGGGCGAGAGCATTACCCCCCCCCCCCCATTATATAAGGCACTTGTCAGGCCCCACATGGAATACTGTGCACAGTTTTGGACTCCGGGGCTCAGGAAAGATGTTACACTGCTGGAGGGGGTTCAAAGAAGGACAACTAAACTAATACATGGAATGACGGGACTGGAATACCCAGAGAGGCACCAAAACTGGGATTATTCACCCCGGAAAACAGACGGCTAAGGGGCGACCAAATAACTCTGTATAAATCCATGAGGGGACGATACAAGGATCTCTCCAGGATCTGTTTATACCCCGGACTGCGACGGTAACAAGAGCATCTGCTAAGTCAGTGGCTCTCAACATGGGCGTTATCGCCCCGTGGGGGGCGCTTTTACTTGGTGGTGGATCGAAAAGGGGCGGCATAGGAACATAAAGAGGGTGTTGGGGGGGGGGGGGCGTTCTGTGTTTGCTCTGTTGATTTTTTTTCGTCTAGTAACTACATTTTTCTAAAAATTTGTAGCAATAATTCGGTTTTTATCGGTGAAATCCAAAACCAACGAAAACCGAGGCAATTATTTCCATATGAATCACATATAATGCAGTTGTGTGCAGCTTGCACGCCTCTATCATATAATGTATGACTCTTATAACTCCATGACTCCGCTACAGATCAATCACACTTCACAACACTGGATAACCTACTGCACAACCTAACCTGCTGTATTCCATAATGCCGCTGATTGGATGGAACCGCTTCAGACTTTCACTTGTGTGGGTCTCTGGGAGTTGTAGTCTTAGTGGACGCCAAGTGTCTTTTCAGAGCACGGATATAAACTACAACTCCCAGAGACCCACACAAGTGAAAGTTCCAGCCAATCAGCGGCATTATGGAATACAGCGGGTTAGGTTGCTCTTTAGGTTATCCAGTGTGATTGATCTGTAGCAGAGTTATAAGTCATACATCATTATATGATAGAGCGATATAATCAGTGCATTCTTGAAGGATACTTTATAAAAATGGCTGAGAAGAAGAAATGCCGTCAGTAATCAAATGAATGCCTGAAATATGGATTCATCTCTTCTCCTACAGACAGCTTCCCTTGTGCCTCATTTGGGAAAAGGCAATGTCGAATGAAGGTATGAAGCCTTCGAGACTGAGTGATCACCTTGCAAAAATGCATTCAGACAAAGTGGGTAAGCCCATTTCATTTTTCCAAGGTTTAAAGTCAAAGTTTGAGAAGCGCAGCGCTGTAGGCAAGCTGTTTGAGGTAAAGTCTCTTTATTAATAGTGCAATGTGGCAAATCACATACTATTGGGGAAACACATGTGTTACCTGTAGTTAAAGAGATTGTCAGTACTAGGCTGGGAACAAATGTGTGTGCCATGGGGAAATCAATTCCTTTGAGTAATGACATTCTTTCAAGAAGAAACGCTTTTGGACGTGTTGAAGAACACAGAATTTGTAATGCAAATTGATAAGTCCACGGTTAGAGACAATGAAGCTTTGCTGCTAGCTTACACTCGTTTCATTAATCGGAATGAAGAGGTAGTGGAGGAACTGTTGTTTACCAGAAATTTAACAGACATGAAAGGCTCCTCTATATACAAGAGTGGATACATTTTCCAAGAAAAAAAACATCCCTTTTACAAATGTACTTGCTTGTGCAACCAACGGAGCTGCATCCATGATTGGTCGATATCGCGGATTTATAGCCCATTTAAAATCTGCTGTACCTGGCATAATGGCCGTCTGCTGTGTGATCCATCGGCAGCACCTTGGTGCTAAACATTTACGTGAGATTGCATGATTCTCTGCACTATGTAATTACTGCTGTTAACAAGATAAAAGCGCCATCTTTTGCACAAGCTCTGTCAAGACCATGACGAAGAATTCGACTGTCTACTCCTACACACCGAAGGGAGGTGGCCGTCAAGAGGAAAGGGCTATGAATGTTTTTGGGTGAAAGTGAAGAATTCTTATCCTGTGGCAGGAAGTTGAGTTGCTCATGGTAGCTTTTCCATCTATATACTTAGTGGAGAGGGGCTTCAGCACGGTTCAGCAGCTCCTGACAAAAGCGAGAAACAAACTTATGTTTGGGGCAAGTTGAGACTGCGGTTGATGAAAATAGAACCAGATATCACAAAATTGTCTTCCGCTCATCAGGCCAAGGCAGCCATTAAAGGGGTTGTCCCGCGCCGAAACGGTTTTTTTTTTTTTCAATAGCCCCCCCGTTCAGCGCGAGACAAACCCGATGCAGGAATAAATTAAAAAAAACGGCCAGTACTTACCCGAATCCCCGCGCTCCGGTGACTTCTTACTTACCTAAGTAAGATGGCCGCCGGGATCTTCACCCACGGTGCACCATGCGATGCACCGTGCGGTCCATTGCCAATTCCAGCCTCCTGATTGGCTTGAATCGGCACACGTGACGGTGCGGAGCTACGAGGAGCCGCTCTCCGGCACGAACGGCCCCATTCAGAAAGGAAGAAGACCGGACTGCGCAAGCGCGTCTAATCGGGCGATTAGACGCTGAAAATTAGACGGCACCATGGAGACGGGGACGCTAGCAACGGAACAGGTAAGTGAATAACTTCTGTATGGCTCATAATTAATGCACAATGTATATTACAAAGTGCATTAATATGGCCATACAGAAGTGTATAACCCCACTTTGTTTCGCGGGACAACCCCTTTAATGACACAGATTGATTGTGACAGAGCCAGCAGACAGATCTCCGCGGTAAGCCTATCTGACGGATAGGCTCAGCGCGAAGAATCGCGGCAAATTGCAGCATGCTGCGATTTGACGGTCGCGAGCGGAGAATAGCTGAGTCTCTGCTCATGGACAGCGGGGGCGGCACTCTCCATAGCAATGCTATGGAAAGTGTGCATTGCGATCCCTGTGGTCGGATTATCGCAGCGGGGAACGCAATGCAATAACGCCCGTGGACAGGCAGCCTTACTGTAAGTGCAGCGAGACTGTGGAACGCTCTGCCTGAGGACGTGGTGATGGCAGGATCCATAGAGGAGTTTAAGAGGGACTAGATGTCTATGATATTACAGGATATAGATATAAAAATAAAAAAAAGGGGTTGGTGATCCGGGTCGTGGTGTCAGGTAGGAACTATCAAACCTCAATCCAGGGATTATTCTGACTGCCATTATGGAGTCAGGAAGGAACATTTTTCCTCCAAATGAGCTAAATTGGCTTCTGCCTCATTCATTTTTTTTTGCCTTCCACTGAATGAACAATACTATGTTACTATGTAAGGCAACAGGGCTCACGGGAAGACAGAGGACAAGGGGAGCGGGCTCACGGGAGGACAGAGGTCAAGGGGAGCGGGCTCACGGGAGGACAGAGGTCAAGGTGACGGGGCTCACGGGAGGACAGAGGTCAAGGGGAGCGGGCTCACGGGAGGACAGAGGTCAAGGGGAGCGGGCTCACGGGAGGACAGAGGTCAAGGGGAGCGGGCTCACGGGAGGACAGAGGTCAAGGGGACCGGGCTCACGGGAGGACAGAGGTCAAGGTGACGGGGCTCACGGGAGGACAGAGGTCAAGGTGACGGGGCTCACGGGAGGACAGAGGTCAAGGGGAGCGGGCTCACGGGAGGACAGAGGTCAAGGGGAGCGGGCTCACGGGAGGACAGAGGTCAAGGGGAGCGGGCTCACGGGAGGACAGAGGACAAGGGGAGCGGGCTCACGGGAGGACAGAGGACAAGGGGAGCGGGCTCACGGGAGGACAGAGGACAAGGGGAGCGGGCTCACGGGAGGACAGAGGACAAGGGGAGCGGGCTCACGGGAGGACAGAGGACAAGGGGAGCGGGCTCACGGGAGGACAGAGGACAAGGGGAGCGGGCTCACGGGAGGACAGAGGTCAAGGGGAGCGGGCTCACGGGAGGACAGAGGTCAAGGGGAGCGGGCTCACGGGAGGACAGAGGACAAGGGGAGCGGGCTCACGGGAGGACAGAGGACAAGGGGACGGGGCTCACGGGAGGACAGAGGTCAAGGGGAGCGGGCTCACGGGAGGACAGAGGTCAAGGGGAGCGGGCTCACGGGAGGACAGAGGTCAAGGGGAGCGGGCTCACGGGAGGACAGAGGTCAAGGGGAGCGGGCTCACGGGAGGACAGAGGTCAAGGGGAGCGGGCTCACGGGAAGACAGAGGACAAGGGGAGCGGGCTCACGGGAGGACAGAGGACAAGGGGAGCGGGCTCACGGGAGGACAGAGGTCAAGGGGAGCGGGCTCACGGGAGGACAGAGGTCAAGGGGAGCGGGCTCACGGGAGGACAGAGGTCAAGGGGAGCGGGCTCACGGGAGGACAGAGGTCAAGGGGACCGGGCTCACGGGAGGACAGAGGTCAAGGGGAGCGGGCTCACGGGAGGACAGAGGTCAAGGGGAGCGGGCTCACGGGAGGACAGAGGTCAAGGGGAGCGGGCTCACGGGAGGACAGAGGTCAAGGGGAGCGGGCTCACGGGAGGACAGAGGTCAAGGGGAGCGGGCTCACGGGAGGACAGAGGTCAAGGGGAGCGGGCTCACGGGAGGACAGAGGACAAGGGGACGGGGCTCACGGGAGGACAGAGGACAAGGTGACGGGGCTCACGGGAAGACAGAGGACAAGGTGACGGGGCTCACGGGAAGGCAGAGGACAAGGTGACGGGGCTCACGGGAGGGCAGAGGACAAGGTGACGGGGCTCACGGGAGGGCAGAGGACAAGGTGACGGGGCTCACGGGAGGGCAGAGGACAAGGTGACGGGGCTCACGGGAGGGCAGAGGACAAGGTGACGGGGCTCACGGGAGGGCAGAGGACAAGGTGACGGGGCTCACGGGAGGGCAGAGGACAAGGTGACGGGGCTCACGGGAGGGCAGAGGACAAGGTGACGGGGCTCACGGGAGGGCAGAGGACAAGGTGACGGGGCTCACGGGAGGGCAGAGGACAAGGTGACGGGGCTCACGGGAGGACAGAGGACAAGGTGACCGGGCTCATGGGAGGACAGAGGACCAGGTGACCGGGCTCACCAAAGGAGCAGGTGACCAGGCTCAGACTCACGTATTTTGGCCATGTAATGCAAACAGTCGCTAGAATAATCTTAGTTTATAGTATATAGTTGCTCTCCCTAAGGAGAAAAGAGTGTTTCTGACCCCCGTCCCAGGCCTCTCACTAGCAAAAGCCAGACTCCTACTGTACACTGATGATGGGCAATAACCCGGAAACAGCTGTATGTACATGGGGTCTGGCTTTGCTTTTAATTCCCAGTCATTGTAACAAGACTTGTATAAAAAGTCGGCCTTTGACTTGAAGGAATGCTGCCTTTCAATAGGTGGCACTGTGGAGGAGTTATTCCATCTCCCTTATTAGAATAATCTATGATGCTTGGACAGGTCATGGGCAAAAGAAGACCTGACAGCCAAAGCACATAATGGCTGATACTGGCATGGATATCACACAACTGAAAGAAGCAAAACCGAAAAAAATGGAGGGAGGGAGCCTGTAGGGTCGTGAACGACTAAACACCCCCTTCTGTCATTATCTCCTGTATATTTACCTAAGCACTGCTGACCCTTCTTAGAATAAAGATGAAAACTTTTTGCTGTCATTCTTGAATGCTTTAAGCCATCCATAACCCTGAAACCGAGGTGCCTAGGCCGTGCAGGGTACGATCTGGGCAGGATGCGGGGAGCTATCTAAACCCCGTGATCTACCTGAGTGCTGTATGTCACAGGTTGGTGATACCCGGGCCCATAACCCAAGTTGTCCGTGACATACAGGACAGTTTAGGGGAGGATAGTGCCTCTCCCATCACTGAAGCGTGCTGCAGGTCTCCTTGTGGTAATCTGAGCTCCCAGTCTTCTCCTCACTGAGGACCCATTAACCCCTTAGTGACGGCCCCATCGGGATTCTACGTCCTCACTAAGTGGGCTTTAATCCTAGAGGGCGTAGAAATATGCATTCTCTTAGGATTAATGCTCTGCTAGCTGATGACGTGACAGCTCCATGCTGTCGGTGCCTGCAGGTAGCCGACAGCATGGAGCTGTCATCCCGGGCTGCGGGCAGTCCCCCTCCCGGCAATGCGATCGGCGCTATCCAATGCATAGCGCCGATCGCAATAAAGTGAAAAAAAGTTAAAGATTCAGCTGCCCTCATGGATAGGATCCATCAGGGCAGCTGAAATTACTCACCCGCCTTCTCCGCGTTGTCTCCCGAAGATCTGGTCCTTCCGGACCCGCCGCCGCTCTTCTGCACATGCGCGCCAGACGGATGACGTCACGCACATGTGCAGAAGCCCGGGAGCCCCTGGCAAATTCAAAATCTCCTTGCTCCCGGCTCCATGAGGGATCATTCAAAGTAAAAAAAAAAAAAAAGAGTTTAAAAAGTGTTAAAAAAAGTTTTAAAAAGTAAAAAAAAGTTTAAAAAGCTGACGTTTCATGTAAACTATAGGGAAAAATAGGTCTTTAAAATGACAGATTCGCAAATGAATGAAATTTTATTGTTTCTCCTCTAAATTGCAATAATTCCTGAAAAGAAACTGTGGGGTCAAAATCCTCCGGACCCCCCAGTGAGTGCAGTAAGGGGGGCAGTGTTCACAATGGGGTCATTTGTGGGGGATCTACCATTCTGACACCTAGGAGCCGCTGCAAACTTGGTGCAGGAAAACAAAGTGTTCCTCAAAATGCTGATAATTAATGTGACATTTGTACGTCTCCTAAAGGGTTAAAAAAAAACACAAAAGTTTTTCAAATGTGCTTCCAGAATAAAGTAAACTGATGGAAATATGTATCTTATCAAATATTTGTACCGTATGTTTGCACATATTTGAGATATTACCGTTGAAAATGTGAAAAAATGACAATTTTTTCAAAATGTTCCCAATTTTGGTGCTTTTAATAAATAAACACAGATTCTATCGGACTATTTTTTCCACCTAAATGAAGTACAACATGTGGGGAAAAACATGTCAGAATCACTGGGAGATGCAGAACCTTTATGGAGTTATCCTACGTTGAACGACGCATGTCAGATTTCCAAAATTTGGCTCCGTCACTAAGGCACAAACAGGCTTCGTCACTAAGGGGTTAAGTCACGCGCCTTGGGAATGGCCATGTGACCCTCCAGACTCCTTCAATCTACGGGACAATCTGCAGAAACCTGCAGACCAAGATCTCAGTTATTAAGCCTGGGGTGCAGTTACTTTGCGGGGGGGCGGCTCCTAGCGGGGGTGAACACTACTGCACAGGCGGTGGCATCAGAGCTGCGACATCCGTGGTTTCCTGTCCTCCTCTCACTTCCTACCCCGGAGCGGTGACATCCGGGCTGAGTGCACCTTATAGCCAGAGCAGATGTTAACCCCTCACTGGCCAGGCCACGCTTGCATGACATTAAGCACCCACCTGCCAGTCACCACCGAGACGACTCCAGCAGATCAGATTGTCACCCCTATAACCCTAGACACACAGAAGCTTTGCAGCCCCCCGGACTCACATGTGAAGACATTGCTCCAGGCATGGGAAATTGTCGGGGAAGTTGGAGGAGCTGAGAGCCTCACACTTCAGCAGATCACCTACCTTGTATGTGGAGAGTCTGTAAGACATTCTGCAAAGTCCACGATGACCATCATCTCCAAGCAATGAGAGGAGCCGTCAGGGAAGCAGTGAGAGCGCTGCAGTGGAGGAGGAAGAGACACCTACTTCCCCAGGAAGGAAGAGATACTGATGACGCTGCAGCGCCTCTAGACAGAGTGTCAGCTCTTGTGGGGAGCCACATGGTGTGTGCACAGCTCCACTCATCATCCTCTACATACTGTCACTTCCATGACCTGGCCATGGGCAGCGCTAGGGGGCTACCAGACCATCCACCTAAGTTACCCCGTAAAACAGACGCTGACGCGGCTTTACCAAACCTTCAATGATGATCATCAGCCACGATACCGTCTCAAAACACTAGATAGAATCCATCGCCTCGTCTCCGATGGTCAGAACACGTAGAAATATATCAATATATGAGGGAAGATCAGCAGCTCCGGAGGTCGGCCCACAAAGGGGTCCGGAGTGTCTAATATTGGTTACCAATAACTAGACCTTCTGCTGTAAAGGAGCCACCACAACAAGCAAGCTGACCCCTCGATCCTGCGATCTAACGTCTCAATCTGCGAGAGGACCCCTCGATCCTGGGAGCGGACCACTCAATCTGCCAGATGACCCCTTGATCCTGGGAGCTAACCACTCAATCTGCCAGATGACCCCTCATCCTGCGAGCTAACCACTCAATCTGCAAGATGACCCCTCGATCCTGCGAGCGAACCACTCAATCTGCGAGATCACCCCTCGATCCTGCGAGCGAACCACTCAATCTGCGAGATCACCCCTCGATCCTGCGATCTAACGTCTCAATCTGCGAGATGACCCCTCGATCCTGCGAGCTAACATCTTAATCTGCAAGATGACCCCTCGATCCTGGGAGCTAACGTCTCAATCTGCGAGATGACCCCTCGATCCTGCGAGCGAACCACTCAATCTGCGAGATGACCACTCGATCCTGCGAGCGAACCACTCAATCTGCCAGATGACCCCTCAATCCTGCGAGCGAACCACTCAATCTGCCAGATGACCCCTCGATCCTGCGAGATCACCCCTCGATCGTGCGATCTAACGTCTCAATCTGCGAGATGACCCCTCGATCCTGCGAGCGAACCACTCAATCTGCCAGATGACCCCTCGATCCTGCGAGATCACCCCTCGATCGTGCGATCTAACGTCTCAATCTGCGAGATGACCCCTCGATCCTGCGAGCGAACCACTCAATCTGCCAGATGACCCCTCGATCCTGCGAGATCACCCCTCGATCGTGCGATCTAACGTCTCAATCTGCAAGATGACCCCTCGATCCTGCGAGCTAACCACTCAATCTGCGAGATGACCACTCAATCCTGCGAGCGAACCACTCAATCTGCGAGATCACCCCTCGATCCTGCGATCTAACGTCTCAATCTGCGAGATGACCCCTCGATCCTGCGAGCTAACATCTTAATCTGCAAGATGACCCCTCGATCCTGGGAGCTAACGTCTCAATCTGCGAGATGACCCCTCGATCCTGCGAGCGAACCACTCAATCTGCGAGATGACCACTCGATCCTGCGAGCGAACCACTCAATCTGCCAGATGACCCCTCAATCCTGCGAGCGAACCACTCAATCTGCCAGATGACCCCTCGATCCTGCGAGATCACCCCTCGATCGTGCGATCTAACGTCTCAATCTGCGAGATGACCCCTCGATCCTGCGAGCGAACCACTCAATCTGCCAGATGACCCCTCGATCCTGCGAGATCACCCCTCGATCGTGCGATCTAACGTCTCAATCTGCCAGATGACCCCTCGATCCTGCGAGCGAACCACTCAATCTGCCAGATGACCCCTCGATCCTGCGAGATCACCCCTCGATCCTGCGATCTAACGTCTCAATCTGCGAGATGACCCCTCGATCCTGCGATCTAACGTCTCAATCTGCGAGATGACCACTCAATCCTGCGAGTGAACCACTCAATCTGCCAGATGACCCCTCGATCCTGCGAGATCACCCCTCGATCCTGCGATCTAACGTCTCAATCTGCGAGATGACCCCTCGATCCTGCGAGCGAACCACTCAATCTGCAGGATGACCCCTCGATCCGGCGAGATGACCCCTCGATCCTGCAAGCGAACCACTCAATCTGCGAGATCACCCCTTGATCCTGGGAGCTAACGTCTCAATCTGCGAGATCACCCCTCGATCCTGCGAGCGAACCACTCAATCTGCGAGATGACCACTCGATCCTGCGAGCGAACCACTCAATCTGCCAGATGACCCCTCAATCCTGCGAGCGAACCACTCAATCTGCCAGATGACCCCTCGATCCTGCGAGCGAACCACTCAATCTGCCAGATGACCCCTCGATCCTGCGAGATCACCCCTCGATCGTGCGATCTAACGTCTCAATCTGCGAGATGACCCCTCGATCCTGCGAGCGAACCACTCAATCTGCCAGATGACCCCTCGATCCTGCGAGATCACCCCTCGATCCTGCGATCTAACGTCTCAATCTGCCAGATGACCCCTCGATCCTGCGAGATCACCCCTCGATCTTGCGAGATCACCCCTCGATCCTGCGATCTAACGTCTCAATCTGCGAGATGACCCCTCGATCCTGCGAGCGAACCACTCAATCTGCAGGATGACCCCTCGATCCGGCGAGATGACCCCTCGATCCTGCAAGCGAACCACTCAATCTGCGAGATCACCCCTTGATCCTGGGAGCTAACGTCTCAATCTGCGAGATGACCCCTCGATCCTGCGAGCGAACCACTCAATCTGCCAGATGACCCCTCAATCCTGCGAGCGAACCACTCAATCTGCCAGATGACCCCTCAATCCTGCGAGCGAACCACTCAATCTGCCAGATGACCCCTCGATCCTGCGAGATCACCCCTCGATCGTGCGATCTAACGTCTCAATCTGCGAGATGACCCCTCGATCCTGCGAGCGAACCACTCAATCTGCCAGATGACCCCTCGATCCTGCGAGATCACCCCTCGATCCTGCGATCTAACGTCTCAATCTGCGAGATGACCCCTCGATCCTGCGAGCGAACAACTCAATCTGCCAGATGACCCCTCGATCCTGTGAGAGCACCCCTCGATCTTGCGAGATCACCCCTCGATCCTGCGATCTAACGTCTCAATCTGCGAGATGACCCCTCGATCCTGCGAGCGAACCACTCAATCTGCAGGATGACCCCTCGATCCGGTGAGATCACCCCTCGATCTTGCGAGATCACCCCTCGATCCTGCGATCTAACGTCTCAATCTGCGAGATGACCCCTCGATCCTGCAAGCGAACCACTCAATCTGCGAGATCATCCTTCAATCCTGGGATCTAACCACTCAATCTGCGAGATGACCCCTCAATCCTGCGAGCGAACCACTCAATCTGCCAGATGACCCCTCGATCCTGGGAGCTAACCACTTAATCTGCCAGATGACCCCTCGATCCTGCGAGCGAACCACTCAATCTGCCAGATGACCCCTCGATCCTGCGAGATCACCCCTTGATCTTGCGAGATCACCCCTCAATCCTGCGAGATCACCCCTCAATCCTGTGAGATCACCCCTCGATCCTGGGAGCTAACAACTCAATCTACAAGATGACCACTCAATCCTGCGAGCCGATTCCTCAATCCTGCGACATGACCCCTCGATCCTGCAAGCGAACCACTCAATCTGCGAGATCACCCCTCGATCCTGGGAGCTAACCACTCAATCTGCGAGATGACCCCTCAATCCTGCAAGCGAACCACTCAATCTGCGAGATCACCCCTCGATCCTGGGAGCTAACCACTCAATCTGCGAGATGACCACTCAATCCTGCGAGCCGATTCCTCAATCCTGCGACATGACCCCTCGATCCTGCAAGCGAACCACTCAATCTGCGATATCAGCCCTCGATCCTGGGAGCTAACCACTCAATCTGCCAGATGACCCCTCGATCCTGCGAGCGAACCACTCAATCTGCCAGATGACCGCTCGATCCTGCGAGATCACCCCTTGATCTTGCGAGATCACCCCTCAATCCTGCGAGATCGCCCCTCGTTCCTGTGAGCTAACAACTCAATCTACAAGATGACCACTCAATCCTGCGAGATGACCCCTCGATCCTGCAAGCGAACCACTCAATCTGCGAGATCACCCCTTGATCCTGGGAGCTAACCACTCAATCTGCGAGATCACCCCTCAATCCTGCGAGCGAACCACTCAATCTGCCAGATGACCCCTCGATCCTGCGAGATCACCCCTCAATCCTGCAAGATCGTCCCTCGATCCTGTGAGCTAACAACTCAATCTACAAAATGACCACTCAATCCTGCGAGCTGATTCCTCAATCCTGCGAGATGACCCCTTGATCCTGCAAGCGAACCACTCAATCTGCCAGATGACCCCTCGATCCTGCGAGATCACCCCTCAATCCTGCAAGATCGTCCCTCGATCCTGTGAGCTAACAACTCAATCTACAAAATGACCACTCAATCCTGCGAGCTGATTCCTCAATCCTGTGAGATGACCCCTTGATCTGCGAGATGACCCCTCGATCCTGCAAAGCGAACCACTCAATCTGCGAGATCACCCCTCGATCCTGGGAGCTAACCACTCAATCTGCGAGATGACCCCTCAATCCTGCGAGCGAACCACTCAATCTGCCAGACGACCCCGTCGATCCTGCGAGATCACCCCTCGATCTTGCGAGATCACCCCTCAATCCTGCGAGATCGCCCCTCGATCCTGCGAGATCGCCCCTCGATCCTGTGAGATCGCCCCTCGATCCTGTGAGATCGCCCCTCGATCCTGTGAGCTAACAACTCAATCTACAAGATGACCACTCAATTCTGCGAGCCGCTTCCTCAATCCTGCGAGATGACCCCTTGATCTGCGAGATGACCCCTTCATCTGCGAGATGACCCCTCGATCTGCAACATAAACCCCTTAATCATGCGAGATGATAGAATCCTGGAATGGTAGAGTTGGAAGGGTCCTCCAGGAGTCATCTGATCCTCCGGGGTCATCTGGTCCAACGCCCTGCTCAGAGCAAGATTTACTAAATCATCCCAGACAGATGTCTGTCCAGCCTTTGTTTGAACACTTCCTCTTGATCCGGCGAGATGACCCCTAAATTGTGGGAGCTAGCCACTCAATCCTGCAAGCTGACCCATCAATCTTGCGAGCTAATGACTTAATTTGCTAGATGCCCCCTCCATCCTGTTAAATGACCCCTCGATTTGCGACATGACCCTTCAATCTGCGACCAGACAACAACCACCACTCCACCAATTATCAATCCTTCCACCAGACACCGACCAGCTCTCCGCCCATCATTGCTCCCTCCAGACACAGTCCAGTGCTTCACCCATCATCGCTCCCACCACCATACAAACTGGCAATCCATCAAACATGGCTCCCTCCACCAGACACAGACCAGCACTCAACCCACCATAGCTCCATTCACCAGACACAGGCCAGCGCTTCACTCATCATCTCTCTATCCACCAGACACAGACCAGCACTCCACCCACCATCGCTCCCTGCACCATACACAGTCCAGAACTCCACCCATAACTGCTCCCTCCACCATCGCTGACCAGCACTCCACCCATCATTGCTCCCTCCACCATACACAGACCAGCGTTCCACCCATCATTGCTCCCTCCACCAGACACAGACCAGCACTCAACCCATCATCGCTCCCTCCACCAGACACAGACCAGCACTCCACCCACCATCGCTCCCTGCACCATACACAGTCCAGAACTCCACCCATAACTGCTCCCTCCACCATCGCTGACCAGCACTCCACCCATCATTGCTCCCTCCACCATACACAGACCAGCGTTCCACCCATCATTGCTCCCTCCACCAGACACAGACCAGCACTCAACCCATCATCGCTCCCTCCACCAGACACTGACCAGCACTGCAGCCCCCATCGCTCCCTCCACCACACTGACCAGCACTCCACCCACCATCGCTCCCTGCACCATACAGTCCAGAACTCCACCCATCACTGCTCCCTCCACCAGTCGCTGACCAGCACTCCACCCATCATCGATCCCTCCACCAGACACAGACCAGCACTCCACCCATCATCGCTCCCTCCACCAGACACTGACCAGCACTCCACCCATTATCGCTCCCTCCACCAGACACTGACCAGCACTCCACCCATTATCGCTCCCTCCACCAGACACTGACCAGCACTCCACCCATTATCGCTCCCTCCACCAGACACTGACCAGCACTCCACCCATCATCGCTTCCTCCACCAGACACACATCGGCACTCCACCCATTATCGCTCCCTCCACCAGACACAGACCAGCACTCCACCCATCATCGCTCCCTCCACCAGACACTGACCAGCACTCCACCCATTATCGCTCCCTCCACCAGACACTGACCAGCACTCCACCTGTTACGGCACTCTGCCCCCCCGAGCGCCAGTTGGGGTGCCCTAATCTCCCGCACCCCCACTGTCCCTGCCTACTTGCCTCGGCCCTGGCTAACCCCAGGCGGACAACTGGACGGCGGTCCCTGCCCTGGCTAGGGACCTGGCGACTGACAAGCAGGAAACTACCTAATGGGGGGGGAACAGAGTGCCGACAAAGGAGGCAGCAGAATCAGACCAACAAAACTTACAAGGCTGGAGATGGGACTCACAGGCAAACTGGCAGGGTGCTGGATAGCAACTAGTACTGACTGGGCCAGACTAGATTAGAGGCAAACAGAACCAACACAAACAGACAGAGTAATAGGGGACCAGAGGGAGCTGACCGACAACTAGGGACTGGCTGAGGCGAACCGCAGACAGACTGGCTAGGTGCATGCAGAACCAATAACTGGCAATGAGCTCACTTCACTGCCAGTCTTTTAACCACAAGGTTCCGCCCAGGGGCGGAGAGTGGGAGGAGGCAACTCCGCCCACTGCTGTATAAGAAGAACGGAGGAGGGCGGGCGGCACCCTACGGGGGGACACGCCCATGCTGCCGCCCACAGCTGCTGGGATAACCTCGACACAGGGCTCCAGGCCGCCGGAGCGCCGCGCTGTATGGTAACATTACCCCCCCCTCTGACGGGGGACCTCCGGGCCCCCGGAAACTCGACCAGGCTTATCCAAAAAACGGCTGTGAAAACGCTGTACCAACCCGAGAATGTGACCCTCCCGAGCGGTCACCATGGACTGATCCTCAGGTCCATGACTTCGGTAGCCTGTGGCTGCCCCATTTCCTTCAGGGGCTCTCCTTTCTACATCTTCTTCAGGACCAACCGTTGACATATCGTCGTGTTTCAGGTCGTCTTCCGAGTCAATGCCCGAACGTTCACCACTATCTCTTGTCCCATCCTCGCTCCCAATGACGCTGTCCTCAAAATATGAGGCAACTCCAATTTTAAAATCACTGTCATCTGAGCTATCATACTCCAAAAAACTCTTCCGGGGCCCCAAATATTGTAAGGTTCCTGTACCCCGGCGAGAATCCGGGATCTCCTGAGCCTCGTGTTCAACTTCATCACAGACCAGGGTGGGCGGCGGGGGACCGGAGGTGGGCATCACCGAAGAGACAACAGGTTTCGACAACGACTTATGGAACCCCCTGCGACCCCTCCTTTTGCGATTTCCAGAGGACCGGTACCCCTTCTGTCCCACCCTGTATGGCTCAAATACCGACAGACTCTCCTCACAACGCAACTGCCTACGAGACCCCACCCCTTTCTTCCGTCCCCTATGCAGGGCATCGGTGGCGACATCAGCAGCAGGGCGGGCGGACGGGGTTTGAAGGTAAGTGAGACCTCGGGGACTGAGTGCGGTATCGACTGGGCAGGGAGGAAGGGAAGCGTGATGGCTATGGCAGGATGGCCCCCACTGGGTTAGCTCCCCAGTGGCCCAATCGAATTGGGGGTTGTGCAACGCCAGCCACGGCATCCCTAGTATCATGTCTACCGACATTTTCTCCATTACCAGGAACGATAGACCTTCCGAATGGCGACCCCCCACCGTGAGTTGTAACACTGGGGTCCTCCATCGTACCAAGCCCGAAGCAAGAGGAGTAGCATCAATGCTAGCAAAACGAATTGGCGTCTTTAGCGCCACAAATTCAGCCCTCAGGGGCTCAACGAGACGCATGCTTATCAGGTTAGCAGCTGCTCCGGAATCAATAAACGCCTGCCCTAGGCGGGAGAAGTTCCGGAATCTAACCTGGCAGGGTATCAGAAGTCTAGGACGTAGCTGAGGTCCTAGGCGACTCTCCCTGCAGTCGCCTAGGACTGGAAGTCTTTCTGCCGTTTCAGACTGTGGACGCTGAGGCCTCCAGGGGCAAGTTATCACCCGATGTCCAGCTTTCCCGCAGTAGAGACAGAGATGATGTAATAACCGAATCCGGCGTCGCTCCTCGGGGTCCAGCAGGTCCAGTTCCATAGGTTCGGGAACAGAGACTGGTACGGGCGGGGAAGGGACAGGACAAATGACCTCCCTGACTCTATGGGTCGGTCTATCTTGCTTCCCAGCCCTGAGCCTCCTATCTGCCTTCACTGCTAACTCCATAGCCTCCTTTAAGGACCCGGGAACGGGATGGGAGATCAACAGTTCTTTGACCGCGTCCGAGAGACCTTGCATAAAAACGTCTTTCAGGGCGCTATCGTTCCATGCAGTGTCACCCGCATAGCGTCTGAAACTGGAGCAATAATCCTCCACACAAAGCGACCCCTGATGCAGCGCCAGCAACCGTGAAACCGCCAACCCCACTCTATCCGGTTCATCGAAGATGCCCCCGAGTTCCTGAAAAAAGGAGTCTACCGAATGCAGGGAGGGGGAACCCTCGGGAATGGAAAAGGCCCAAGTCTGGGCAGAGCCCCGCAGCAGGGACATTATGAGCCCGACCCTCTGGACCTCCGAGCCGGAAGAGCGGGGACGCATCCGGAAAAACAGGCGACACGCCTGTTGAAAAACGAAAAACTTGTTCCTCTCCCCAGAGAACACCTCGGGAAGAGGGCACTTGGGTTCGGGACTGGTAACGGCATTCTGCTCATGCGACAACGCCCACTGCTCCTGGGCCACCATGCGAGCTGACAAATCCCGGATCACCGGCACCAGGTCTTGCAGCTGGTTTGCAAGGGTGCTGATCGCCGCCATGAAAAGAAAAACAGTATTTTAAGGGCCAGTTATTATGTTACGGCACTCTGCCCCCCCGAGCGCCAGTTGGGGTGCCCTAATCTCCCGCACCCCCACTGTCCCTGCCTACTTGCCTCGGCCCTGGCTAACCCCAGGCGGACAACTGGACGGCGGTCCCTGCCCTGGCTAGGGACCTGGCGACTGACAAGCAGGAAACTATCTAATGGGGGGGAACAGAGTGCCGACAGGGGAGGCAGATGAATCAGACCAACAAAACTTACACGGCTGGAGATAAACAGAAAATCAGAAGCGGCGCTCCGATGGTGTATAACGAAGTTGCAATCAGGAACAATATAAAATAAAACTCACCGCAACTGAACCGGTCCTAATGAAAGGAAACCGGTCAGTTCATGGGTCCACTGAGGTGTTTCAAATCAATTTGGGTGAAGTACGTTGGTGGTCCGGAGACATCCCCTAGGGGAGAGCAGCAGCGAGCGACTCCGAAACAGTGTTGTCAAGGAGGAAAGAAATGTAAAGTTTAAAGGCAGAAAAACTCACTTAATGCGCTCCATCCAGCTGTATCAACAGAATGAAAAGTCTTACTTGGTGTGGGGTGCCTTGGACTCCTGGCACCCCAATATCCAAAGAAGCAGGGAAACTCCAACGATGCAGAGGTATATTTCATAAAACAATTTATTATATACATACAAAGGTAAGTGGATAGATATCGCAACGCGTTTCGGCTTTTTGTAAGCCTTTTTCAAGCATCACGGCTGGAGATGGGACTCACAGGCAAACTGGCAGGGTGCTGGATAGCAACTAGTACTGACTGGGCCAGACTAGATTAGAGGCAAACAGAACCAACACAAACAGACAGAGTAATAGGGGACCAGAGGGAGCTGACCGACAACTAGGGACTGGCTGAGGCGAACCGCAGACAGACTGGCTAGGTGCATGCAGAACCAATAACTGGCAATGAGCTCACTTCACTGCCAGTCTTTTAACCACAAGGTTCCGCCCAGGGGCGGAGAGTGGGAGGAGGCAACTCCGCCCACTGCTGTATAAGAAGAACGGAGGAGGGGGGGCGGCACCCTACGGGCGGACACGCCCATGCCGCCGCCCACAGCTGCTGGGATAACCTCGACACAGGGCTCCAGGCCGCCGGAGCGCCGCGCCGCGCCGTATGGTAACACCACCCATCATCGCTCCCTCCACTATACACAGACCAGCACTCCACCCATCATCGCTCCCTCCACCAGACACTGACCAGCACTCCACCCATCATCGCTCCCTCCGCCAGACACACATCGGCACTCCACCCATCATCGCTCCCTCCACCAGACACAAGCAGGCACTCCATCCATCATTGCTCCATACACTATACACAGACCAGCACTCCACCCATCATCGCTCCCCCCACCAGACACTGACCAGCAATCCACCCATTATCGCTCCCTCGACCAGACACACACCAGAGCTCCCCGCATCATCACTCCCTCCACCAGACAGAAGCAGGCACTCCATCCATCATTGCTCCATACACTATACACAGACCAGCACTCCACCCATCATCGCTCCCCCCACCAGACACTGACCAGCAATCCACCCATTATCGCTCCCTCGACCAGACACACACCAGAGCTCCCCGCATCATCACTCCCTCCACCAGACAGAAGCAGGCACTCCATCCATCATTGCTCCATCCACTATACACAGACCAGCACTCCACCCATCATCGCTCCCCCCACCAGACACTGACCAGCAATCCACCCATTATTGCTCCCTCGACCAGACACACACCAGAGCTCCCCGCATCATCGCTCCCTCCACCAGACACAGACCAGCACTCCACCCATCATTACTCTGTCCACTATACACAGACCAGCACTCCACCCATCATTGCTCCCTCCACCAGACACAGACCAGCACTCCACCCATCACTGCTCCCTCCACCAGTCGCTGACCAGCACTCCACCCATCATCGATCCCTCCACCAGACACAGACCAGCACTCCACCCATCATCGCTCCCTCCACCAGACACTGACCAGCACTCCACCCATTATCGCTCCCTCCACCAGACACTGACCAGCACTCCACCCATCATCCCTTCCTCCAGCAGACACACATCGGCACTCCACCCATCATCGCTCCCTCCACCAGACACTGACCAGCACTCCACCCATCATCGCTCCCTCCACTATACACAGACCAGCACTCCACCCATCATCGCTCCCTCCACCAGACACTGACCAGCACTCCACCCATCATCGCTCCCTCCACCAGACACAGACCAGCACTCCACCCATTATCGCTCCCTCCACCAGACACAGACCAGCACTCCACCCATCATCGCTCCCTCCACCAGACACTGACCAGCACTCCACCCATTATCGCTCCCTCCACCAGACACTGACCAGCACTCCACCCATCATCGCTCCCTCCACTATACACAGACCAGCACTCCACCCATCATCGCTCCCTCCACCAGACACTGACCAGCACTCCACCCATCATCGCTCCCTCCACCAGACACACATCGGCACTCCACCCATCATCGCTCCCTCCCCCAGACACACATCGGCACTCCACCCATTATCGCTCCCTCCACCAGACACAGACCAGCACTCCACCCATCATCGCTCCCTCCACCAGACACTGACCAGCACTCCACCCATTATCGCTCCCTCCACCAGACACTGACCAGCACTCCACCCATCATCGCTCCCTCCACCAGACACTGACCAGCACTCCACCCATCATCGCTCCCCCCACCAGACACTGACCAGCAATCCACCAATTATCGCTCCCTCGACCAGACACACACCAGAGCTCCCCGCATCATCGCTCCCTCCACCAGACACAAGCAGGCACTCCATCCATCATTGCTCCATCCACTATACACAGACCAGCACTCCACCCACCATCGCTCCATCCACTATACACAGACCGGCACTCCACCCATCATCGCTCCCTCCACCAGACACACACCAGAGCTCCCCGCATTATCGCTCTCTCCACCAGACACAGACCAGCACTCCATCCACCATTGCTCCGTCCACTATACACAGAGCAGCACTCCACCGATCAACGCTTTCCCCACTAGATACTGACCAGCACTCCACCCATCATCACTCCCCCCACCAGACAATACCAGCAATCCACCCATTATCGCTCCCTCGACCAGACACACAACAGCGCTCCACCCATCATCGCTCCCTCCACCAGACACACACCAGCACTCCACCCATCATCGCTTCCTACAGCAGACATACACCGGCGCTCCACCCATCATCGCTCCCTCCACCAGACACACACCGGCACTTCACCCATTATCGCTCCCTCCACCACACTGACCAGCACTCCACCCATCATCGCTCCCTACACCAGACATACACCGGCGCTCCACTCATCATCGCTCCCTCCAACAGACACACACCGGCGCTCCACCCATCATCGCTCCCTCCACCAGACACACCGGCGCTCCACCCATCACACTCATCATCGCTCCCTCCACCAGACACACACCAGCGCTCCACCCATCATCGCTCCCTCCACCAGACACACACCGGCACTCCACCCATCATCGCTCCCTCCACCAGACACACCGGCGCTCCACCCATCACACTCATCATTGCTCCCTCCACCAGACACACACCAGCGCTCCACCCATCATCGCTCCCTCCACCAGACACACACCGGCACTCCACCCATCATCGCTCCCTCCACCAGACACAGACCAGCACTCCACCCATCATCGCTCCCTCCACCAGACACAGACCAGCACTCCACCCATCATCGCTCCCTCCACCAGACACACCGGCGCTCCACCCATCACACTCATCATCGCTCCCTCCACCAGACACACACTAGCGCTCCACCCATCATCGCTCCCTCCACCAGACACACACCGGCACTCCACCCATCATCGCTCCCTCCACCAGACACACCGGCGCTCCACCCATCACACTCATCATCGCTCCCTCCACCAGACACACACCAGCGCTCCACCCATCATCGCTCCCTCCACCAGACACACACCGGCACTCCACCCATCATCGCTCCCTCCACCAGACACAGACCAGCACTCCACCCATCATCGCTCCCTCCACCAGACCTTGACCAGCACTCCACCCATCATCGCTTCCTCCACCAGACACACACCGGCACTCCACCCATCATCGTTCCCTCCACCAGACACTGACCAGCACTCCACCCATCATCGCTTCCTCCACCAGACACACACCGACACTCCACCCATCATCGCTCCCTCCACCAGACACTGACCAGCACTCCACCCATCATCGCTTCCTCCACCAGACACACACCGGCACTCCACCCATCATCGCTCCCTCCACCAGACACACACCAGAGCTCCCCGCATCATCGCTCCCTCCACCAGACACAGACCGGCACTCCACCCATCCTTGCTCTGTCCACTATACACAGACCAGCACTCCACCCATCATCGCTCCCTCCACCAGACACTGACCAGCACTCCACCCATCATCGCTTCCTCCACCAGACACACACCGGCACTCCACCCATCATCGCTCCCTCCACCAGACACTGACCAGCACTCCACCCATCATCGCTCCCTCCACCAGACACTGACCAGCACTCCACCCATCATCGCTTCCTCCACCAGACACACACCGGCACTCCACCCATCATCGCTCCCTCCACCAGACACACACCAGAGCTCCCCGCATCATCGCTCCCTCCACCAGACACTGACCAGCACTCCACCCATCATCGCTTCCTCCACCAGACACACACCGGCACTCCACCCATCATCGCTCCCTCCACCAGACACAGACCGGCACTCCACCCATCATCGCTCCCTCCACCAGACACAGACCAGCACTCCACCCATCATCGCTCCCTCCACCAGACCCTGACCAGCGCTTCAGCAATGAGTGCAAGCATCTTAGGAATTAGACAGTTATCTGCACCCCTCTGGACATGTACGCCTAGTCTGTGGGGGATGATATACACCCCCAACCCTGAACTCTGCTGCTACAGAACATTCTTGAATGCCTCTCATGTATTAGGTAGGTACTGCCACTTACCGGGAGCCCGGGTCCACTTTGTTAACAATCTGCCCCCCAGCTCTTGCTTGAGGTATCTGATCATGTGACATTAGCCATCCGTACCCCAGATAACATACAAGAGGTGCAGACCGGTCAGCATTGGATGAGCGTCGGTATCTGAACATGTGTTATCTGCATCCCCCCCCCCCCCCCCCCCACATATCACACACAGGATGGTCTGTACAGGTCCTTTATTTACATATATACAGAATGTAGCAGAGCTCACACATCCAGGTCATCATCAGGGTCATCCTCGTCCATGTCATCTATAGGCTCAGGGTCATAGAAGATCTTGGCCGATCCACTAGAGGCTCGTAGAAGAGACGTTTTCCTGCAAGACCAAACAGAGCAGTGTAAGGAGCGGACCGGTATAACGTCTGCAGAGGTGACCACCGCTGGCACAAGGGATCCTTTCTGCCAACCTACGTATTATATACAGGGTGATCATAATTGAAGTATCCCTATTCAGAGGTGTCTAGAGAGATCTAGCAGGGCGAACTAAAGCAAACCAGCAGGACATGCAGACGTGATCCAAGTGAAAAAGAACTTCCAAATTCCACCACTAGGAGTCAATGTAGTGCTGAGAGACATAAAGGAACCCAAGGAACGGTCCAGCTCCATCCGAAGGATAAATGCAGTGTGAACGTCCCTGGAAGTCGCGCTGCAAGGGTTAAACTGGAAACAATGCAGCACAGAAACGGCAGATGTGGACGGCAGCTTTCACGCCGACCTCAGGGGCTTCGCTAGGGGAACTCCCTGGCCAACCGGATCAGTCTTCTGCTGCAACCAAGCAGCGCTTTACGGACCCCATTCACTATAATGGGGTCAGGCTGGTTTCCGCTCAGCTGCCCGTGTTATACAGGAAACAAGAATCCTGCGAGCAGCGCTATTCCCTCTGGCATTTTATGTCAGATCTGCGACGGACCCTCCGAAGGGAGGATCCAGCACACACGTTATTTTCTATAGTGCACCTGAAAATGAGGATTTACACCTCAAAAGGGACCCCCCTGTTTGTCCCCTGTTCAGACACATCCCCACTGTGGCCCTACTCTGCTTACTGGACACACGGCTCGGCCTATAATGGAGGGACACCCGTTGGATCTCAGGGCACAACTGAATACATCCCAGCCCCACTGCTCAATTGACTCCCTAAACATAATCCCCCCCTCCCCCAGTAGTAGGAGTAGTATATGGTGGAAGGTCTGGACTGCAGGTGGCTGCTTCACCCCGGACTCTTCTCCTGTGAAGCCATGCTGTTGTGATAGATGTAGTATATGGTGGAAGGTCTGGACTGCAGGCGGCCGGTTCACCCAGGACTCTTCTGTGAAGCTGTTGTGATGGATGTAGTATATGGTGGAAGGTCTGGACTGCAGGCGGCCGGTTCACCCCGGACTCTTCTCCTGTGAAGCCAAGCTGTTGTGATGGATGTAGTATGTGGTGGAAGGTCTGGACTGCAGGCGGCCGGTTCACCCCGGACTTTTCTCCTGTGAAGCTGTTGTGATGCATGTAGTATATGGTGGAAGGTCTGGACTGCAGGCGGCCGGTTCACCCCGGACTTTTCTCCTGTGAAGCTGTTGTGATGCATGTAGTATATGGTGGAAGGTCTGGAATGCAGGCGGCCGGTTCACCCCGGCCTCTTCTCCTGTGAAGCCATGCTGTTGTGATGGATGTAGTATATGGTGGAAGGTCTGGACTGCAGGCGGCCGGTTCACCCCGGACTCTTCTCCTGTGAAGCTGTTGTGATGCATGTAGTATATGGTGGAAGGTCTGGAATGCAGGCGGCCGGTTCACCCCGGACTCTTCTCCTGTGAAGCCATGCTGTTGTGATAGATGTAGTATGTGGTGGAAGGTCTGGACTGCAGGCAGCCGGTTCACCCCGGACTCTTCTCCTGTGAAGCTCATGTGATGGATGTAGTATATGGTGCAAGGTCTGGACTGCAGGCGGTCGGTTCACCCCGGACTCTTCTCCTGTGATGGATATAGTATATGGTGGAAGGTCTGGACTGCAGGCGGCCGGTTCACCCCGGACTCTTCTCCTGTGAAGCCATGCTGTTGTGATGGATGTAGTACATGGTGGAAGGTCTGGACTGCAGGCAGCCGGTTCACCCCAGACTCTTCTCTTGTGAAGTTGTTGTGATGGATGTAGTATATGGTGGAAGGTCTGGACTGCAGGCGGTCGGTTCACCCCGGACTCTTCTCCTGTGAAGCTGTTGTGATGGATGTAGTATATGGTGGAAGGTCTGGACTGCAGGCGGACTCTTCCCCTGTAAAGCCATGCTGTTGTGATGGATGTAGTATGTGGTGGAAGGTCTGGACTGCAGGTGGTCGGTTCACCCCGGACTCTTCTCCTGTGAAGTTGATGCGAGGGATGTAGTATATGGTGGAAGGTCTGAACTGCAGGCGGTCGGTTCAGCCTGGACTCTTCCCCTGTAAAGCCATGCTGTTGTGATGGATGTAGTATATGGTGGAAGGTCTGGACCGCAGGCGGTCGGTTCACCCCGGACTCTTCTCCTGTGAAGCTGTTGTGATGCATGTAGTATATGGTGGAAGGTCTGGACTGCAGGCGGGCGGTTCACCCCGGACTCTTCTCCTGTGAAGCCATGTTGTTGTGATGGATGTAGTATATGGTGGAAGGTCTGGACTGCAGGCGGTCGGTTCACCCTGGACTCTTCCCCTGTAAAGCCATGCTGTTGTGATGGATGTAGTATATGGTGGAAGGTCTGGACTGCAGGCAGCCGGTTCACCCCGGACTCTTCTCCTGTGAAGCCATGCTGTTGTGATGGATGTAGTATATGGTGGATGGTCTGGACTGCAGGCGGCCAGTTCACCCCGGACTCTTCTGCTGTGAAGCGGTTGTGATGGATGTAGTATATGGTGGAAGGTCTGGACTGCAGGCGGCCGGTTCACCCCAGACTCTTCTCCTGTGAAGCCATGCTGTTGTGATAGATGTAGTATGTGGTGGAAGGTCTGGACTGCAGGCAGCCGGTTCACCCCGGACTCTTCTCCTGTGAAGCCATGCTGTTGTGATGGATGTAGTATATGGTGGATGGTCTGGACTGCAGGCGGCCAGTTCACCCCGGACTCTTCTGCTGTGAAGCGGTTGTGATGGATGTAGTATATGGTGGAAGGTCTGGACTGCAGGCGGCCGGTTCACCCCGGACTCTTCTCCTGTGAAGCCATGCTGTTGTGATAGATGTAGTATATGGTGGATGGTCTGGACTGCAGGCGGCCAGTTCACCCCAGACTCTTCTGCTGTGAAGCGGTTGTGATGGATGTAGTATATGGTGGAAGGTCTGGACTGCAGGCGGCCGGTTCACCCCGGACTCTTCTCCTGTGAAGCTGTTGTGATGGATGTAGTATGTGGTGGAAGGTCTGGACTGCAGGCGGCCGGTTCACCCCGGACTCTTCTCCTGTGAAGCCATGCTGTTGTGATGGATGTAGTATATGGTGGAAGGTCTGGACTGCAGGCGGCCGGTTCACCCCAGACTCTTCTCCTGTGAAGCCATGCTGTTGTGATGGATGTAGTATATGGTGGAAGGTCTGGACTGCAGGCGGCCGGTTCACCCCAGACTCTTCTCCTGTGAAGCCATGCTGTTGTGATGGATGTAGTATATGGTGGATGGTCTGGACTGCAGGCGGCCAGTTCACCCCGGACTCTTCTCCTGTGAAGCTGTTGTGATGGATGTAGTATATGGTGGAAGGTCTGGACTGCAGGCGGCAGGTTCACCCCGGACTCTTCTCCTGTGAAGCCATGCTGTTGTGATGGATGCAGTATATGGTGGAAGGTCTGGATTGCAGGCGGCCGGTTCACCCCGGACTTTTCTCCTGTGAAGCTGTTGTGATGCATGTAGTATATGATGGAAGGTCTGGATTGCAGGCAGCCGGTTCACCCCGGACTATTCTCCTGTGAAGCTGTTGTGATGGATGTAGTATATGGTGGAAGGTCTGGACTGCAGGCGGCCGGTTCACCCCGGACTCTTTTCCTGTGAAGCTGTTGTGATGGATGTAGTATATGGTGGAAGGTCTGGACTGCAGGCAGCCGGTTCACCCCGGACTCTTCTCCTGTGAAGCTGTTGTAATGGATGTAATATATGGTGGAAGGTCTGGACTGCAGGCGGCCGGTTCACCCCGACTTTTCTCCTGTGAAGCTGTTGTGATGGATATAGTATATAGTGGAAGGTCTGGACTGCAGGCAGCCGGTTCACCCCGGACTCTTCTCCTGTGAAGCCATGCTGTTGTGATGGATGTAGTATATGGTGGAAGGTCTGGACTGCAGGCGGCCGGTTCACCCGGACTCTTCTCCTGTGAAGCTGTTGTGATGGATGTAGTATATGGTGGAAGGTCTGGACTGCAGGCGGCCGGTTCACCCCGGACTCTTCTCCTGTGAAGCTGTTGTGATGCATGTAGTATATGGTGGAAGGTCTGGACTGCAGGCGGCCGGTTCACCCCGGACTCTTCTCCTGTGAAGCCATGCTGTTGTGATAGATGTAGTATATGGTGGAAGGTCTGGACTGCAGGCAGCCGGTTCACCCCGGACTCTTCTCCTGTGAAGCTCATGTGATGGATGTAGTATATGGTGGAAGGTCTGGACTGCAGGCGGTCGGTTCACCCCGGACTCTTCTCCTGTGATGGATATAGTATATGGTGGAAGGTCTGGACTGCAGGCGGCCGGTTCACCCCGGACTCTTCTCCTGTGAAGTTGTTGTGATGGATGTAGTATATGATGGAAGGTCTGGACTACAGGCGGCCGGTTCACCCCGGACTCTTCTCCTGTGAAGCTGTTGTGATGGATGTAGTATATGATGGAAGGTCTGGACTGCAGGCGGCCGGTTCACCCCGGACTCTTCTCCTGTGAAGCTGTTGTGATGGATGTAGTATATGATGGAAGGTCTGGACTGCAGGCGGCCGGTTCACCCCGGTCTCTTCTCCTGTGAAGCCATGCTGTTGTGATGGATGCAGTATATGGGTGAAGGTCTGGACTGCAGGTGGCCAGTTCACCCCGGACTCTTCTCCTGTGAAGCTGTTGTGATGGATGTAGTATATGGGTGAAGGTCTGGACTGCAGGCGTCCGGTTCACCCCAGACTCTTCTGTGAAGCTCATGTGATGGATGTAGTATATGGTGGAAGGTCTGGACTGCAGGCGGCCGGTTCACCCCGGACTCTTCTCCTGTGAAGCTCATGTGATGGATGTAGTATATGGTGGAAGGTCTGGACTGCAGGTGGCCGGTGTACCCCGGACTCTTCTCCTGTGAAGCCATGCTGTTGTGATAGATGTAGTACATGGTGGAAGGTCTGGACTGCAGGCAGCCGGTTCACCCCAGACTCTTCTCCTGTGAAGCTGTTGTGATGGATGTAGTATATGGTGGAAGGTCTGGACTGCAGGCGGCCGCTTCACCCCGGACTCTTCTCCTGTGAAGCCATGCTGTTGTGATGGATGTAGTATATGGTGGAAGGTCTGGACTGCAGGCAGCCGGTTCACCCCGGACCCTTCTCCTGTAAAGCTGTTGTGATGGATGTAGTATATGGTGGAAGGTCTGGACTGCAGGCGGCCAGTTCACCCCAGACTCTTCTGCTGTGAAGCGGTTGTGATGGATGTAGTATATGGTGGAAGGTCTGGACTGCAGGCGGCCGGTTCACCCCGGACTCTTCTCCTGTGAAGCTGTTGTGATGGATGTAGTATGTGGTGGAAGGTCTGGACTGCAGGCGGCCGGTTCACCCCGGACTCTTCTCCTGTGAAGCCATGCTGTTGTGATGGATGTAGTATATGGTGGAAGGTCTGGACTGCAGGCGGCCGGTTCACCCCAGACTCTTCTCCTGTGAAGCCATGCTGTTGTGATGGATGTAGTATATGGTGGAAGGTCTGGACTGCAGGCGGCCGGTTCACCCCAGACTCTTCTCCTGTGAAGCCATGCTGTTGTGATGGATGTAGTATATGGTGGATGGTCTGGACTGCAGGCGGCCAGTTCACCCCGGACTCTTCTCCTGTGAAGCTGTTGTGATGGATGTAGTATATGGTGGAAGGTCTGGACTGCAGGCGGCAGGTTCACCCCGGACTCTTCTCCTGTGAAGCCATGCTGTTGTGATGGATGCAGTATATGGTGGAAGGTGTGGATTGCAGGCGGCCGGTTCACCCCGGACTTTTCTCCTGTGAAGCTGTTGTGATGCATGTAGTATATGATGGAAGGTCTGGATTGCAGGCAGCCGGTTCACCCCGGACTATTCTCCTGTGAAGCTGTTGTGATGGATGTAGTATATGGTGGAAGGTCTGGACTGCAGGCGGCCGGTTCACCCCGGACTCTTTTCCTGTGAAGCTGTTGTGATGGATGTAGTATATGGTGGAAGGTCTGGACTGCAGGCAGCCGGTTCACCCCGGACTCTTCTCCTGTGAAGCTGTTGTAATGGATGTAATATATGGTGGAAGGTCTGGACTGCAGGCGGCCGGTTCACCCCGACTTTTCTCCTGTGAAGCTGTTGTGATGGATATAGTATATAGTGGAAGGTCTGGACTGCAGGCAGCCGGTTCACCCCGGACTCTTCTCCTGTGAAGCCATGCTGTTGTGATGGATGTAGTATATGGTGGAAGGTCTGGACTGCAGGCGGCCGGTTCACCCGGACTCTTCTCCTGTGAAGCTGTTGTGATGGATGTAGTATATGGTGGAAGGTCTGGACTGCAGGCGGCCGGTTCACCCCGGACTCTTCTCCTGTGAAGCTGTTGTGATGCATGTAGTATATGGTGGAAGGTCTGGACTGCAGGCGGCCGGTTCACCCCGGACTCTTCTCCTGTGAAGCCATGCTGTTGTGATAGATGTAGTATATGGTGGAAGGTCTGGACTGCAGGCAGCCGGTTCACCCCGGACTCTTCTCCTGTGAAGCTGTTGTGATGGATGTAGTATATGGTGGAAGGTCTGGACTGCAGGCAGCCGGTTCACCCCGGACCCTTCTCCTGTAAAGCTGTTGTGATGGATGTAGTATATGGTGGAAGGTCTGGACTGCAGGCGGCCGGTTCACCCCGGACTCTTCTCCTGTGAAGCTGTTGTGATGGATGTAGTATATGGTGGAAGGTCTGGACTGCAGGCGGCCGGTTCACCCCGGACTCTTCTCCTGTGAAGCTGTTGTGATGCATGTAGTATATGGTGGAAGGTCTGGAATGCAGGCGGCCGGTTCACCCCGGACTCTTCTCCTGTGAAGCCATGCTGTTGTGATAGATGTAGTATATGGTGGAAGGTCTGGACTGCAGGCAGCCGGTTCACCCCGGACTCTTCTCCTGTGAAGCTCATGTGATGGATGTAGTATATGGTGCAAGGTCTGGACTGCAGGCGGTCGGTTCACCCCGGACTCTTCTCCTGTGATGGATATAGTATATGGTGGAAGGTCTGGACTGCAGGCGGCCGGTTCACCCCGGACTCTTCTCCTGTGAAGCCATGCTGTTGTGATGGATGTAGTATATGGTGGAAGGTCTGGACTGCAGGCGGTCAGTTCACCCCGGACTCTTCTCCTGTGAAGCTGTTGTGATGGATGTAGTGTATGATGGAAGGTCTGGACTGCAGGTGGCCGGTTCACCCCGGACTCTTCTCCTGTGAAGCTGTTGTGATGGATGCAGTATATGGTGGAAGGTCTGGACAGCAGGTGGTCAGTTCACCCCGGACTCTTCTCCTGTGAAGCTGTTGTGATGGATGTAGTATATAGTGGAAGGTCCGGACTGCAGGCGGCCGGTTCACCCCGGAATCTTCTCTTGTGAAGCTGTTGTGATGGATCCAGTATTGTCCGTCAGTCTTGTCCCTTCTGCACACGAGTGTCTCCAGAGTCTCTGGATCTTGGTTATATGATGTCTTGTAGATGTTGGATACTCAGTCTTCACAGTTTTATGTTGAGGAACATGTTTCTGACATTATTCCACAATCTCTAGGCGCAGTTTCTCACTGATGGGTAAACCTCTGACCATCTGAGAGACTCGGCCTCTCTAATACACTCTTGTTATGCACAGTCATGTGACTTAGTAAAAGTTTGACTCTCCCGCTATTTATCATTAGCACTAATTACTGATCTAGCTTTTTGTTTACTTTTTACACAGCAGCCAAACTTTTTTGGAATTGGGGTTGAAGTACATGACCTTTGTGTGAGAAACAATAGATTTTTGCTCCCTTGTATCCACAGTAAAACAACACGTAATTTCCTTACTTGCTGTCAGTAAACGTGTACGGCAAGGCCAAAGATTCTTTACATTTTCGTTCAGTTTCAGAAAGACGCAAATTAAAGGTGAGGTTCACAGTGGGATCCACCTGAGGAGGGACAACAGTGTGTGATACACAATTATCTCACACAGCCCCCCTTCCCCCCTAGTGATCGGCCTCCCATCATCCCTCCCCGAGTTGACTGGCCTTCCACCATCCCTCCCCTAGGTGACCGGCCTCCCATTACCCCCCCCCCCCCCTCGTGACCGGCCTCCCATCTCCCCCCCCCCCAGGTGACCAGCCTCCCAGCCCCCCTCCCCCTAGTGATCGGCCCCCCATCATCCTCCTCCCCCCAGTGACCGGCCCCCCAACATCTTTCCCCCTCCCCCCAGTGACCGGCCCCCCAACATCCTTCCCCCTCCCCCCAGTGACCGGCCCCCCAACATCCCTTCCCCTCCCCCCAGTGACCGGCCCCCCCATCATCCCTCCCCCCAGTGACCGGCCTCCCATCATCCCTCCGCCTCCACCCAGTGACCGGCCTTCCATCATCCCTCCCCCCAGTGACCGGCCTCCCGCCCCCTCCCTCCCCCCAGTGACCGGCCTCCCGCCCCCTCCCTCCCCCCAGTGACCAGCCCCCCGTCATCCTTCCCCCTCCGCCCAGTGACCGGCCCCCCATCATCCCTCCCCCCAGTGACCGGCCCCCCCATCATCCCTCCCCCTCCTCCCAGTGATCGGCCTCCCATCATCCCTCCCCCTCCCCCCAGTGACCAGCCTCCTATCATCCCTCTCCCAGTGACCGGCCTCCCATCATCCCTCCTTCCAGTGAGCGGCCTCCTATCATCCCCCCCCCAGTGAGCGGCCCCCCATGATCCTTCCCCCTCCCCGCAGTGACCGGTCCCCAGTCATCCTTCCCCCTCCCCCCAGTGACCGGCCCCCCATCATCCCTCCCCCCAGTGAGTGGCCTCCTATCATCCCCCTCCCAGTGAGCGGCCTCCCATCATCCCTCCCCCTCCCCCCAGTGACCAGCCTCCTATCATCCCCCTCCCAGTGACCGGCTTCCCATCATTAAGAATAACCCCAGTTTAGGAATCTACCGATGCATTGTCCTCTCGCTCTTTATCCATCTGACTCGTCATCTCAAGAGAGAGGTCATCACTCACCATAAACTGTTCCACCTGCAACACAGGCACCAATCACAACTGGAAACATGGAGAAGGAGCAGACACCAGATAGCACTAATGATAACTGGACATTGAATCACCACGGGTCATGGGGCCCTGTGAGGTCTCCTCGGTGGTGGGTCATGGGACCCTGTGAGGTCTCCTCGGTGGTGGGTCATGGGGCCCTCTGAGCTCTCAGGCGTGGTGGGTCATGGGGCCCTCTGAGCTCTATGGGGTGGTGGGTCATGGGGTCCTCTGAGCTCTCAGGGGTGGTGGGTCATAAGCTCTCAGGGGTGGTGGGTCATGGGGCCCTCTGAGCTCTCATGGGTCGTGGGGCCCTCTGAGCTCTCACAGGTCGTGGGGCCCTCTGAGCCCTCACGGGTCGTGGGTCATGGGGCCCTCTGAGCCCTCACGGGTCGTGGGTCATGGGGCCCTCTGAGCCCTCACGGGTCGTGGGTCATGGGGCCCTCTGAGCCCTCACGGGTCGTGGGTCATGGGGCCCTCTGAGCTCTCACGGGTCGTGGGTCATGGGGCCCTCTGAGCTCTCACGGGTCGTTGGTCATGGGGCCCTCTGAGCTCTCACGGGTCGTGGGTCATGGGGCCCTCTGAGCTCTCATGGGTCGTGGGTCATGGGGCCCTTTGAGCTCTCATGGGTCGTGGGTCATGGGGCCCTTTGAGCTCTCATGGGTCGTGGGTCATGGGGCCCTCTGAGCCCTCATGGGTCGTGGGGCCCTCTGAGCCCTCATGGGTCGTGGGGCCCTCTGAGCTCTCATGGGTCGTGGGGCCCTCTGAGCTCTCATGGGTCGTGGGGCCCTCTGAGCTCTCATGGGTCGTGGGGCCCTCTGAGCTCTCATGGGTCGTGGGGCCCTCTGAGCTCTCATGGGTCGTGGGGCCCTCTGAGCTCTCATGGGTCGTGGGGCTCTCTGAGCCCTCATGGGTCGTGGGTCATGGGGCCCTCTGAGCCCTCATGGGTCATGGGTCATGGGGCCCTCTGAGCCCTCGTGGGTCGTGGGGCCCTCTGAGCCCTCGTGGGTCATTGGGCCCACTGAGCCCTCGTGGGTCATGGGGCCCTCTGAGCCCTCGTGGGTCGTGGGGCCCTCTGAGCCCTCGTGGGTCCGTCTGAGCCCTCGTGGGTCGTGGGGCCCTCTGAGCCCTCATGGGTCGTGGGGCCCTCTGAGCCCTCATGGGTCGTGGGGCCCTCTGAGCCCTCATGGGTCGTGGGGCCCTCTGAGCTCTCATAGGTCGTGGGTCATGGGGCCCTCTGAGCTCTCATGGGTCGTGGGGCCCTGAGCCCTCATGGGTCGTGGGTCATGGGGCCCTTTGAGCTCTCATGGGTCGTGGGTCATGGGGCCCTTTGAGCTCTCATGGGTCGTGGGTCATGGGGCCCTCTGAGCCCTCATGGGTCGTGGGGCACTCTGAGCCCTCATGGGTCGTGGGTCATGGGGCTCTATGAGCTCTCATGGGTCATGGGGCCCTCTGAGCTCTCATGGGTCGTGGGTCATGGGGCTAGATGAGCTCTCATGGGTTGTGGGGCCCTCTGAGCTCTCATGGGTCGTGGGTCATGGGGCGCTCTGAGCTCTCATGGGTCGTGGGTCATGGGGCGCTCTGAGCTCTCATGGGTCATGGGGCGCTCTGAGCTCTCATGGGTCGTGGGTCATGGGGCGCTCTGAGCCCTCATGGGTCGTGTGTCATGGGGCCCTGAGCCCTCATGGGTCGTGGGTCATGGGGCCCCTTGAGCTCTCATGGGTTGTGGGTCATGGGGCCCTTTGAGCTCTCATGGGTCGTGGGTCATGGGGCCCTCTGAGCCCTCATGGGTCGTGGGTCATGGGGCCCTCTGAGCCCTCATGGGTCGTGGGGCACTCTGAGCCCTCATGGGTCGTGGGTCATGGGGCTCTATGAGCTCTCATGGGTCATGGGGCCCTCTGAGCTCTCATGGGTCGTGGGGCTAGATGAGCTCTCATGGGTTGTGGGGCCCTCTGAGCTCTCATGGGTCGTGGGTCATGGGGCGCTCTGAGCTCTCATGGGTCGTGTGTCATGGGGCCCTCTGAGCCCTCATGGGTCGTGGGGCCCTCTGAGCCCTCATGGGTCGTGGGGCCCTCTGAGCCCTCATGAGTCGTGGGGCCCTCTGAGCCCTCATGGGTCGTGGGGCCCTCTGAGCTCTCATAGGTCGTGGGTCATGGGGCCCTCTGAGCTCTCATGGGTCATGGGGCCCTTTGAGCTCTCATGGGTCGTGGGTCATGGGGCACTTTGAGCTCTCATGGGTCGTGGGTCATGGGGCCCTTTGAGCTCTCATGGGTCGTGGGGCCCTCTGAGCCCTCATGGGTCGTGGATCATGGGGCCCTTTGAGCTCTCATGGGTCGTGGGTCATGGGGCCCTCTGAGCCCTCATGGGTCGTGGGTCATGGGGCTCTATGAGCTCTCATGGGTCATGGGGCCCTCTGAGCTCTCATGGGTCGTGGGTCATGGGGCTAGATGAGCTCTCATGGATCTTGGGGCACTCTGAGCTCTCATGGGTCATGGGGCCCTCTGAGCTCTCATGGGTCGTGGGTCATGGGGCTAGATGAGCTCTCATGGGTCGTGGGGCGCTCTGAGCTCTCATGGGTCGTGGGGCCCTCTTAGCCCTCATGGGTCGTGGGTCATGGGGCTCTATGAGCTCTTGTGGGTCGTGGGTCATGGGGCTCTATGAGCCCTCATGGGTCGTGGGGCCCTCTGAGCCCTCATGGGTCGTGGGGCCCTCTGAGCCCTCATGGGTCGTGGGGCCCTCTGAGCCCTCATGGGTCGTGGGGCCCTCTGAGCCCTCATGGGTCGTGGGGCCCTCTGAGCCCTCATGAGTCGTGGGGCCCTCTGAGCCCTCATAGGTCGTGGGTCATGGGGCCCTTTGAGCCCTCATGGGTCGTGGATCATGGGGCCCTTTGAGCTCTCATGGGTCGTGGGTCATGGGGCCCTCTGAGCCCTCATGGGTCGTGGGTCATGGGGCTCTATGAGCTCTCATGGGTCGTGGGGCCCTCTGAGCTCTCATGGGTCGTGGGTCATGAGGCGCTCTGAGCTCTCATGGGTCGTGGGGCCCTCTGAGCCCTCATGGGTCGTGGGGCCCTCTGAGCTCTCATGGGTCGTGGGTCATGGGGCTCTATGAGCTCTCATGGGTCGTGGGGCCCTCTGATCTCTCATCCGTCGTGGGTCATCGGGCGCTCTGAACTCTCATGGGTCGTGGGTCATGGGGCCCTCTGAGCCCTCATGGGTCGAGGGTCATGGGGCCCTCTGAGCCCTCATGGGTCGTGGGTCATGGGGCCCTCTGAGCCCTCATGGGTCGTGGGTCATGGGGCTCTATGAGCTCTCATGGGTCATGGGGCCCTCTGAGCTCTCATAGGTCGTGGGTCATGGGGCGCTCTGAGCTCTCATGGGTCGTGGGTCATGGGGCGCTCTGAGCTCTCATGGGTCGTGGGTCATGGGGCGCTCTGAGCTCTCATGGGTCGTGGGTCATGGGGCCCTCTGAGCCCTCATGGGTCGTGGGTCATGGGGCCCTCTGAGCTCTCATGGGTCGTGGGTCATGGGGCCCTCTGAGCTCTCATGGGTCGTGGGTCATGGGGCCCTCTGAGCTCTCATGGGTCGTGGGTCATGGGGCCCTCTGAGCCCTCATGGGTCATGGGGCCCTCTGAGCCCTCATGGGTCGTGGGTCATGGGGCCCTGTGAGGTCTCCTCGGTGGTGGGTTCTGAGTTTCCGTGCCATCTCTCGGTAGGTTACGCACATGGGTGACCACTTTACCACTCTTCCTGCGGTGGGTGATGACGGCTTTGGGGTTTTCTCCTACATCGGTTAAGTTAATGACAGAATCAGCCAGGAGACTTACAGATCGCAGCTCGCCAGGATCATGGAGATCTGCATGGAGCAGTGCCACAAGATGGGCATCACCTGTGAGGGACAATACAGTCAGTGCTACCTAGGGTTACCACCCGGCCAGAATTTTTTCTGTCAAGCCGGTGGCGGTATTTTTTTTACCGGCCCTATTATAGGCCGGTATTTTCGGAGCCTGCACTGCCCCCTAGCGCCGGCTAACCCTCCTCTGGCAGTCCTGAAATCAGGGGAAACACAGACCTGAGAGACAGCTTTCATGGCCTCCGATGATGTCACGTCATGTGATACACTGTGTGAGAGGAGTCAGGGATCACATGATCACGGGGAGCTCAGTAAATGTAAGACTCTGCAGAGTTCCCTGTATGTGTGTGTCTCTTGGAGTTGTGGGGGTCTGGATTGAGGGAGTGAGTGGAGCTGTGTGTGGGGGTCAAGATGATGTAGTAGAGCTGTGTGTGTGCTGTCTGAGGGTCAGGATAGATGTAGAAGGGCTGTGTGTGATGTGTGGGGATCAGGATGGATATAGTAGAGCTGTGTGTGATGTGTGGGGGTCAGGATGGATGTAGCAGAGCTGTGTGTGATGTGTGGGGGTCAGGATGGATGTAGCAGAGCTGTGTGTGGTGTGGGGGTTAGGATGGATGTATCAGAGCTGTGTGTGTGATGTCCGGGAATCAGGATGGAGGATGTAGTGCTGCTGTGTTTGTGTTGTGTGGGGGTTAGGATGGGTGTAGCAGAGCCGTGTGTGTGATGTGTGGGGGGTCAGGATGGATGTAGCAGAGCTGTGTGTGTGATGTGTGGGGGTCAGGATGGATGTAGCAGAGCTGTGTGTGTGATGTGTGGGGGTCAGGATGGATGTAGCAGAGCTGTGTGTGTGATGTGTGGGGGTCAGGATGGATGTAGCAGAGCTGTGTGTGTGATGTGTGGGGGTCAGGATGGATGTAGCAGAGCTGTGTGTGTGATGTGTGGGGGTCAGGATGGATGTAGCAGAGCTGTGTGTGTGATGTGTGGGGGTCAGGATGGCTATAGCAGAGCTGTGTGTGTGATGTGTGGGGGTCAGGATGGCTTCAGCAGAGCTGTGTGATGGATATAGCAGAGCTGTGTGTGTGATGTGTGGGGGTCAGGATGGATGTAGTAGAGCTGTGTGTGTGATGTGTGGGGGTCAGGATGGATATAGCAGAGCTGTGTGTGTGATGTGTGGGGGTCAGGATGGCTATAGCAGAGCTGTGTGTGATGTGTGGGGGTCAGGATGGATATAGCAGAGCTGTGTGTGTGATGTGTGGGGGTTAGGATGGATATAGCAGAGCTGTGTGTGTGATGTGTGGGGGTCAGGATGGATGTAGCAGAGCTGTGTGTGTGATGTGTGGGGGTCAGGATGGATATAGCAGAGCTGTGTGTGTGATGTGTGAGGGTCAGGATGGATATAGCAGAGCTGTGTGTGATGTGTGGGGATCAGGATGGATGTAGCGGAGTTGTGTGTGATGTGTGGGGATCAGGATGGATGTAGCGGAGTTGTGTGTGTGATGTCTAGGGATCAAGATGGATGTAGCGGAGTTGTGTGTGTGAGGTCTAGGGATCAGGATGGATGTAGCGGAGTTGTGTGTGATGTCTGGGGATCAGGATGGATGTAGCAGAATTGTGTGTGTGATGCCTGGGGATCAGGATGGATGTAGCGGAGTTGTGTGTGTGATGTCTGGGCATCAGGATAGATGTAGCGGAGCTGTGTGTGTGATGTCTGGGCATCAGGATAGATGTAGCGGGGCTGTGTGTGATGTCTGGGAATCAGGATAGATGTAGCGGGGCTGTGTGTGTGATGTCTGGGGGTCTGGATGGATGTAGCGGAGCTGTGTGTGTGATGTCTGGGGATCAGGATAGATGTAGCGGGGCTGTGTGCTTGATGTCTGGGGGTCAGGATGGATGTAGCGGAGTTGTGTGTGATGTCTGGGGATCAGGATGGATGTAGCGGAGTTGTGTGTGATGTCTGGGGATCAGGATGGATGTAGCGGAGTTGTGTGTGTGATGTCTGGGGATCAGGATAGATGTAGCGGAGTTGTGTGTGTGATGTCTGGGGATCAGGATAGATGTAGCGGAGCTGTGTGTGTGATGTCTGGGGATCAGGATAGATGTAGCGGAGCTGTGTGTGTGATGTCTGGGGATCAGGATAGATGTAGCGGAGCTGTGTGTGTGACGTCTGGGGATCAGGATAGATGTAGTGGAGCTGTGTGTGTGATGTCTGGGGATCAGGATAGATGTAGCGGAGCTGTGTGTGTGATGTCTGGGGATCAGGATAGATGTAGTGGAGTTGTGTGTGTGTGTGATAGTCGAATGGATGTCCAGCCGACCCTGCAGTGACAGTGTCAGGACCCAAGGTGGAGAGCAAAGGAGCAGCATATGCGGTACAAGGTATGTACCATGTACTGCATGTAATCTTGTATGTTTAGGTGGTATATGGTATACCAGCTGTACATATAATTACATACAGAACATATCTACCTTACATCAGCATCACTGTATACAGGGGAGGTATATCTCCTGTATATAGTGATATGTACCATACTGAGGTAACCTGGGTATCTCATGTATATAATCATATATGTGTAGACTGCAGCGTGTTCTTGCGAGTAGATGACGTTGTGATAGACATGATGATTATTTATAAAATGTCTATCGATTAATATAACCCAAATGTATTTTGTTGTTGTAATGACTTTTAGCTCAAGAGTTTAAAGGACACACACACAATCTAATCATAGTATTTGCTAGACAATGGATGTCTGATCTAATGTTAGTTAAGTACATAGAAGTTACACAAGTTGCACAACCAGCTTCTAAGAGTTAAATCACAGTGTTATGTTATTGCTTGAGTGTTTTCCCAGTCCTCCCATCCTCCACACACAGAATCTTCTTGAACAAAGGGATATCTACTTTCACTTTCAGATTTGGACACATGTTAAAGACAAAGACTTGCTTATACATTGGACTTGAGAGAAGGTGGGCAGGAAGGAGGGGGGATTATATATGATCCGACAAATGAGAATCCTATATGTTACTGATGTAACCTGTTGCACGCCCATTGTGTGTCTGTACAATAAAAGGCCCTGTCTGGCTGTTTCTGGGCAGAGAGCCATTTTGAGCATGAGACTGATACCTCGTGTTTGACTTGGTCAGTGTGCGCATACTGCTTCTACACAATACTCAATTTGGAAGCGACAAAATACCCCAAAAGCCTGCTGGAGAAAATTATAATCCAGTTCAGTGGCGTCTCCTGGGTGGACCGAGTTAAGAGATTTTGATTTCTTTCATTCTGGAAAAATACAGAGATCGGCGGATGGCACGCAGAACTCAGGGGCCCGAAAATCTACAGAACACGGTAAGATTGCTTTATGTAAATCTACCGATGTGATCTGGGTTCTGACTGCTTTTCTGCCTGTTCCTGGTCCAGAGTGATAAATCAATGAAAGGCAGGTAATATAGTTCTTTCTTACTCGGAAAAGACCACCGTTTTAACCTGCTTAAGGGGTATTTTGTATGCTGTGGCTGTTATGTCTGAGACGGTTAAAAATTGTTTATGCAAGACCAAGAGATAAATTCTGTGAGGGTTAATGTGTCGGGAGGGCGGACTCGGCTGTTTAAGTCTGAGGGAACACGCCAGTGACACGTGCTCCTAGGTAAAACTAGTGTGAGGTTAGGAAGATTTATGATACGTATACTTACCATATGATTGAGCGTGTTATGTTCTCATATGTGGAAAGGTATTTACGGGTGAATATAGCCGTGGTGTGACGGCTGATTTCTCCAGAATATTGTTGAAGTTTTGGTCATTGAAAATAATCGTCAGTCTCTGTGTATAGCTAAATGTCCTGTCTAGATCGTGTACAAGGAGTGCTCTTGGGGATTACTAGACGGTGGGTTGTTAAAAAAGGTAGATGAGATATATACCTTGGGTTGATATAAAGGTGGATATATATATATACCTTGAGCCGTTGTGGGTATTCTCCAGTAATCCCGTCTGTCTGCTATTATAGAAAGAATGTGCAGTGTTGATTATTGGGGGAGGGGTGCTGGTAAGAGAGTGGACTGAAGTTAAGCCACTAAGAGCACTTCTCAATTAACCCTTTCTGTTTACTTTGTCTTTCCCTGTGTTTTATAGAATTAATGCGTATTGTAATCTGAGTGGGAAAGAGGTTATATGGGAAGGATTTGAAGAAAGCAGATTTTACAAGAGAAACACTACTGTGTCTTCGAATAGAATGAATAGAAACTTTGAATAGAATAGAATAAGCAGGTAGCATAGAGTTGAGCAAAGTGAACAAGGACAAAGGTCATAGAGCTTGTGATTTGGTTGCTGATGGGAAAGGATCAGGAAAAGTTGCAGAAAGAAATGTCAGGTCATGGACAGATAAGATAGGCTGTAGAAAGTTTTCAGAAGATGAGCAGGAAGCCTAGCAGAAAGAAAGGTGTTTTTAGATTGCTAGGAGAAGGTATAACGTAGTCAAGAGATTGAAGAGGGGAAAGCATGTAGGGGGGTATGTGTATTGCTAATGAACAATGTAATGTCTTTGTGTTGACTGCAGCCCCTCCTTGTAATGGCGGCTGGCTTGCAATGTTTACAATCCAACATAGTGTGACTCTGCAGTAAATGTAGTGAGGCCTGCCCCCACCCTGAAGTTACTCCCCCCCCCCCATGTGCTCACTTTCAGGGTGTGTGATGTTACTTCCGGTCCCTCCCCATCCGGGACAGGACCTGGCCCCGCCCCTTCCTCCTCCAGCGGCCATCTTGCCTCACCTGGACGTGCTGCTACTCAGCAGCCATTTTGCCTCACTTGGGAGATTTGTAGCCCCGCCCCTTTCTGCCTCTGGCGGCCATTTTGCTGCATTTGGGAGGCCTATATTCCCCAATGCCACTGTATCCAGTGCTAACATCATGATTGTCTGAAGTAAGGTTTTGTTTGACCAGACTTTGTTACGCTCCAAGATGTGGCCACTTTGGATGTGTGATAAGTTCAGGGAAACAAACCTTTGTGGAGATGCAGCTTGGGACATAGTAGATGACTAAGCTGGTTTATAGTGCATGGAAGATTGGAGTTGATGCATGGGGGGCAGAGACCAGGAATACATGACAGGGGACGCTCTCTCATGTTTCCAGGGGCTCTGTTTTCCACTGCCCGCTTCTCCAATGCCTACTCAGACAGATGATGTTATGGAAGGCTCCTACAGATGAAATAATTTCCCTATAGTCACCCAGCAAACTTTTTTCACGCAATTTGGTGAAGTAATTTAACTTTTTATGTGAAGAAAGAGGGATTGAATTGCCCAGAGTAGGATGTTAATTCATCCGTATTCTTTAGTTTTTCTTTAAGTCTTTTGTATATTCTAGTGTCAGTCTACACTGAAGCTATAATTATATTCCGACAGGAGAGTAAAAGCTAAACGCTGGCCATACCCTGAAATACTATTACACTGGGTGACGTAAAATTTGAATTGTGTGGCGCCCCCTTGTGTTAAAAAATGCTAACTGCAACCTGAAAGGAAAAAAAAATTTTTTGTAAGGAGATTTTTGCTCAGACTTCGCTGCATACAATGTCACCTTGACCTACAAAGTGCTTGTTTTTGTGCCTCTTGGTTTACTAGTTTGAACGCAATGACTCTTTTTGCATTGAGTATTCCTGTTCAAAAGGGGGGAGGCAGAGGTGATCTGGGTCATAGATGATCTAGGTGTTGTAGATCAGCTATTGGGTTTGAAAAAAAAATAAATAAATGATTTTGTGCTACAAGATTCCGAGCCATGTGAAATAGAACATCAGAACGATTATTTAGTACTAATTCAGTAAGAAACTGCAGGTATGCAAACAGTTATCAGAACCTCTGTTGATAATGCATATGTTGAGCTTTTTGCAGATGGTATCAGGGTGAGGACTGATGACTCCACATCGGATATGCAGTGGTCACACAACAAGATGTCCTAGAAGCAGAAGCTCTGCCTCCGCATGTCACAGTACAAGAAGCGGAATTGGAAGCCCTCACTGAGGCGTGTAGAGTGGCGAGAGGTAAGACCGGCAATCCTTTACACTGACTCCTGGTATGCATTTGGCACAGCTCATGATTACGGCCCAATATGGAAGGCCAGACAGTTTTTTTACCTTAGCAGGACAACCAATTGAGTATGGTGCAGCGGTACAGAGTCGCATGGAGGCCCTACTTCTACCTGACAAAGTTGAGAGTTCGCACCGATTCCTACACTGGAGAGGCGAGAGACGACACCCTCGCTGACAGCGCAGCAAAGGCAGCGGCCCTCAAGCCGTGGAAGAAAGAAGAAAGGTACTGACAGCATGAGTCAGTGGCAAAAAACTTTGGACATTGACAAAAATTTGGACTTTGATATGCTAAAGACTTTTACAGTTACCAGCCAGCAAGGAAGGAAAGAATAAATGGACTAATATGGGAGCAGCAGAAACAGGACAGCGTGTGGTGAACGGTCAACAGCACTTGCCCACCACAGTTCCTGTATCCCATGATGGCCCAGCTGATGGACGCAAAGACCCACCTAGTAAAGCAGTAATGACGACGACGCTTGAAAGAGGACGGGCGACATCTAGGTTCTCTGTAGCTGCTGCATCATTTGTCCAGTTTAGCATGATCTATGCCATAGGTGAGACAGGGCAGAAGTAAATTTGCCACATCACACTTGCCGGGACCACTCTACCCATTTCAGGGATTGCAAATTGACTACGTTCAGCTCCCACTTGTTGGGAAGTATGAATACGTGCTTGTTGATGTCTTTGCAGGTTGGAGGCCGACCCTGTTACCAAGGTAAACAAGTAGGTAACCGCAAAGAAGCTCATGAACAAGGTAAACTGTGAATATGGGGTACCAGAGGTGATTCAGAGTCAGACAGAGGTATAAACTTCGCAGGTGAATGTAACATGTCATGTCTGCTCTGGGTGTATCCCAGGCCTTTTACATACTGTACCACCTTTAGTGTAGTGGAAAGGTGGAGAGACGTAGTGGCACGCTAAAAAAGTAAGATACTTAAAAATGACGCCACTTTGGAAAGACTGTCATCCAATAGCCTTATACAGTGTTAGATATGAACCCAGGGGGGATTATACATTATCTCCCTACGAGATTGTTTGGGCTAGCCCCAAGGCTAGGTCGTTACTATCCTCAGTAGTTACAATTACAATCTGATGTGTTGACTGAGTATGTGATTTTCGTTGTTAAAGAACTAACCAAAGCCTATGCACAGGTGTTCTCTTCCAGACTCAGAGGCAGACACTGGGACACATATCTTGCAGCCTGGGGATTGGGTGTGCGTCAAGAAGTTCCTCAGGAAGCACCCTCCTGAGCCCCGATTTGATGGCCCCTACCAGGTGCTTCTGACTACTGTCACAGCTGTGAAACTAGCCGAAAGACTTACATGGATCCGTGCTTCATACTGTAAGAAAGCCTCAGATCCGGGAGACCAGTCTTAGTTGTGCCAAGGACATTACTCTGGTTAGGGCTAGTGAGAGAGGAGGGTGGCAACTGGAATCCTTAGTCGGAAGAATATGGGGGTATGGTTACCTTCTAGTATAACTCGTCCAATGCTCAAGTAGCCGCATATTCCTTCGACTATTGTACTGTGGTCCCGTGTCTAGGCGCAAGATCCCACCGCAGGCCAGATTTAGCCCAGCCCAGCTGGTTATATGACTTATATACCCGGGGAATACAATATGTTTGCGCCACTGATAACGTCTGGGGAGAAGACTGCTGTTATTGGGGATTAGTGGGATGTAACACAGGAATAGACTGGTCCTATAAACCGCGAAGTGCCTTAAATAAGAAAGATAAGAGCGGGAAATCCCTAATTAGTCGTATAACCCTCCTTGAGAATAATAAGGACAGCAGGTATTGGAAGGCTGAACTTAGTATGTTGCTTGGTTTTAATGCGGTTTTTACATTAACCATGGGAGATCCAAGCCCAGGGGACGGGGAGACTTATAGTCTGGGGACATACCAGTACGGGAGGACAGATCCCTTAGGGAAGTTTAAAATAAGGGATATGGTAGATGCACCCGAATGGAAGCCTTCACTTAGTCCCGTGCCCATAATTAACCCCCTCCGCCGTAAGATAAAGACCTTGACGAACATGATGATCATAGCCGACCCTACCTTTTGAGGACACCTTGACAGTAGCGACTGGCTACTCTGACCAGAATCTCTGGTTGGAGTTGATGAGGTACAATGCTAATAGGAGCAACAAGTCTAACTGTTGCGTGTGCGGTAGTGCCCGACTACACTCGGGGATGGTCCCCCTAAATCTCCCTGTAGATGCTGAAGAGTGGTTTATTAGTCTCTTCACGAACATTTCCGCTAATTACACTGTCCGTGAGAAATGGAAGAAGGAATACTCTATAACTACTTAAGTGTTTTGCACCGGAGAGAGTATTACTGACTACCCTGGAAACTACACCTGCCAGGCAAATAGGCAGGGTAGAGGGAGATTTTTGGGGAACTCACCAATATTTCCCTTGTTTAAAAAAGATGAAGAGCCAGTTCCGATAATGCCAAACACATACGCTACCAAAGAAAAGGAGAAATGTACTAGTACTGTGCCTGCCCCGATCTCCTAAGATGGATTGTCAGTGGAATTCCCATTTGCCTAGGGATAGTGCAGAAGACCTTAGGTTCCGGCGAGGGCACACCCTGTGTGGTGTTAACTTGTACAGATAGAGGGTATGGATGCCCGGAAATGAGCCCAGGGAATCCATGGCCTCCCTCTGAGGTGAGGTAGGGATTCCCCCCCTCCTAGGAGTAGGGACTTACGGGCAGTGGGAAAACCCTGACGCAAGGGTGAGGCGACCTGGACGTGTTCACCATTAGGACTATCTCCAGGAGGGACATTGGTGTGGGTGAAGATTAGGGAGTCCCACGCCGTGCGTACCTGTGCACGCTACTAGTATTGTAACATTATACTAGAGCGAGAAGAGAGACCCCTGGTGGTAGTTTTGATCTACACGTATACATTGACATCATAGGATAGCCAAGGGGGGTACCTGACAAGTTTTAAAAATTAGAGATCAAGTTAAAACTAGATTCGAGTCCATTTTCCCGATCATTATGGTAAATAAATGTTGACTGGATTAATTATGTTTATTATAATTAGCAGTGGTTTATAAATTATACTAGAGACGCCTTATAGGGACTAGTCGACCAATAGGACCTACCTCGACTATGACTTTTTTTTTAAAAATAGAATGGCCTTAGAGACGACTTTAGCTAAAAAGGGGAGTGTCTGTAAAGATGATAGGGGAGACTTGTTGTACCTACATCCTAGACGACACGTGACCCGCGGGTAAAGACGCAGTTGCCATTAAGAAGCTGACCGCACTAACTAAAAAGAGCTAACTTTTGGGACCAGCACTCGCCATGGATGAGCGGGTGGTAAAGGATCCTGGCACAGACGGGCGTCGCTGTTGTATGTGAACTGATGGTTACCCTTTCTGTTCTAGTCTGCTGTGTTATCCCCTGTGTCAGAGAGACCTGTGAAACTGATGCTGGAAAAGCCGCCCCCACCATGAGTTTGCTGGATGCATCCCCAGAAGGAGTGGACAAGTCCTACACCCCCTTGAAGACTCTAAAACGAACCTTCAACGCGCTCCAGTTATAGGCTCACGCGCAGAAAACTGTGAAAATTAGATAGAGAATTAGAGGATAGACATTTTAAGGGGGGATTGTGATAGACATGATGATTATTTATAAAATGTCTATCGATTAATATAACCCAAATGTATTTTGTTGTTGTAATGACTTTTAGCTCAAGAGTTTAAAGGACACACACACAATCTAATCATAGTATTTGCTAGACAATGGATGTCTGATCTAATGTTAGTTAAGTACATAGAAGTTACACAAGTTGCACAACCAGCTTCTAAGAGTTAAATCACAGTGTTATGTTATTGCTTGAGTGTTTTCCCAGTCCTCCCATCCTCCACACACAGAATCTTCTTGAACAAAGGGATATCTACTTTCACTTTCAGATTTGGACACATGTTAAAGACAAAGACTTGCTTATACATTGGACTTGAGAGAAGGTGGGCAGGAAGGAGGGGGGATTATATATGATCCGACAAATGAGAATCCTATATGTTACTGATGTAACCTGTTGCACGCCCATTGTGTGTCTGTACAATAAAAGGCCCTGTCTGGCTGTTTCTGGGCAGAGAGCCATTTTGAGCATGAGACTGATACCTCGTGTTTGACTTGGTCAGTGTGCGCATACTGCTTCTACACAATACTCAATTTGGAAGCGACAAAATACCCCAAAAGCCTGCTGGAGAAAATTATAATCCAGTTCAACGTGTTATTCACACTAAACGTCATCTACTCGCGCGAACACGCTGGCCTGGAACCCGCACATGCGCACAGCCACTAGATGGGATCCAGGAGATAATGGAGGGGGAAAAAAATGCAGTGGTAAGCCACGCCCCCAACACGCCCCTTTTTACCATGGTGGGTATTTTTTCTTGACAAAGGTGGAAAGCCTAGTGCTACCACTCCTGCCACGTGAAATAAAGCGGAGGCACCAGAAAGCATGTCTCCGCTGTTGGTCATACACTGGTTGGTGCTGACTACATGGTCATGTCTACACTCACCGTGTATGCAGACCACAGTTTAGCTCCTCCCACATCACGTCTGCACACAGTAATGGCGCCCTTACCTTGCTCGCTCTGCTGGCCGGACAATTCTTGCAGCAGGTGGCAGACATAGAAGAGTGGACAGCGGGCCAGGATCCAGCTCAGGGAGTCGAGGACAATGGTGACTGGGCCGGCCGGATTACCCACCTGCTCCCGTATTCCTTGCACAGAGATGTCACGCAGGGTCAGTGAGTGAAAGCTCTTCTCCCAATTCAGAGGGTTTGAGAATCCATCATGAAATGTGAGGCTGAGGGACAAACGGAAAATTCTGCCTAATCAGAGGTGGTACCTGCTGCCTCGTACCTCACCAGAGACCACATGCAACATTGGAAGGGAAGGACATGTTCAGTTCTGTGGGCACCCACCACGCAGGGCTGAACTCCTCCCAGGTGCTAAAGGCGGGGCCAAAGCACTCCTCCACCTCCCAGGCCCCAAAAACGGGGCCAAAGCACTCCTCCACCTCCCAGGCCCTAAAGACGGGGCCAAAGCACTCCTCCACCTCCCAGGCCCTAAAGACGGGGCCAAAGCACCCCTCCTCCTCCCAGGCCCTAAAGGCAGGGCCAAAGCACCCCTCCTCCTTCCAGGTGCTAAAGGCGGGGCCAAAGCACTCCTCCACCTCCCAGGCCCTAAAGACGGGGCCAAAGCACCCCTCCTCCTCCCAGGCCCTAAAGGCGGGGCCAAAGCACCCCATCTCCTCCCAGGCGCTAAAGGCGGGGCCAAAGCACCCCTGCTCCTCCCAGGCCCTAAAGACGGGGCCAAAGCAGCCCTCCTTCCAGGCGCTAAAGGTGGGGCCAAAGCACCCCTCCTCACAGGCGCTAAAGGCGGGACCAAAGCACCCCTCCTCACAGGTGCTAAAGGCGGGGCCAAAGCACCCCTCCTCATAGGCGCTAAAGGCGGGGCCAAAGCACCCCTCCTCACAGGTCCTAAAGGCGGGGCCAAAGCACCCCTCCTCCTCTCAGGCACTAAACTTAGCTCATACATAAAGGCTGGAAAAGACAAGATGACATCAGAGCCTTAGAGAGCTCCCTATGTCTGCCACTCCTCCCTGGACTTCTGGTCATGTCTCTCACCTGGAAGACAGCTCCAAAGGTACAGCAGCCCAGTATTCTTCTTCTGGAACTTCAAAACCAAAGACGTGGACTCTCTCCGCCCTGTAAGATACCAACGTGAAGTGCATAATGATCCAGACATGCCCTTTCTGAATATGGTGGACCCACAGCCTCCGGCCTACACTGAGCACGTGCTGAACCTCAGGAGAAGTCATCTATGAAGCAATACCCCATCCCTCTTTACTCATACAGGGACCCCCAAAAGACTCCTTCTCTCATCTTCTTATTAGACCCGTCTCCACATCTACCTCCGCCCACAGCTCAGTCCCCCCTCCGCATCTACCTCCGCCCACAGCCCAGTCCCCCCTCCGCATCTACCTCCGCCCACAGCCCAGTCCCCCCTCCGCATCTACCTCCGCCCAAACCCCAGTCCCCTCTCCGCATCTGCCTCCGCCCACACCCCAGTCCCCCCTCTGCATCTACCTCCGCCCACAGCCCAGTCCCCCCTCCGCATCTACCTCCGCCCACACCCGTCCCCCCTCCGCATCTACCTCCGCCCACACCCCAGTCCCCCCTCCGCATCTACCTCCGCCCACACCCCAGTCCCCCCTCCGCATCTACCTCCGCCCACACCCCAGTCTCCTCTCCGCATCTACCTCCGCCCACACCCCAGTCTCCTCTCCGCATCTACCTCCGCCCACACCCCAGTCTCCTCTCCGCATCTACCTCCGCCCACACCCCACTCTCCTCTCCGCATCTACCTCCGCCCACACCCCAGTCTCCTCTCCGCATCTACCTCCGCCCACACCCCAGTCTCCTCTCCGCATCTACCTCCGCCCACACCCCAGTCTCCTCTCCGCATCTACCTCCGCCCACACCCCACTCTCCTCTCCGCATCTACCTCCGCCCACACCCCAGTCTCCTCTCCACATCTACCTCCACCCACGTCTCAGTCTCCTCTCCACATCTACCTCCACCCACGTCTCAGTCTCCTCTCCACATCTACCTCCACCCACGTCTCAGTCTCCTCTCCACATCTACCTCCGCCCACACCCCAGTCCCCCCTCCGCATCTACCTCCGCCCGCACCCCAGTCTCCTCTCCACATCTACCTCCGCCCACACCCCAGTCTCCTCTCCACATCTACCTCCGCCCACACCCCACTCTCCTCTCTGCATCTACCTCCGCCCACACCCCAGTCTCCTCTCCACATCTACCTCCACCCACGTCTCAGTCTCCTCTCCACATCTACCTCCACCCACGTCTCAGTCTCCTCTCCACATCTACCTCCACCCACGTCTCAGTCTCCTCTCCACATCTACCTCCGCCCACACCCCAGTCCCCCCTCCGCATCTACCTCCGCCCGCACCCCAGTCTCCTCTCCACATCTACCTCCGCCCACACCCCAGTCTCCTCTCCACATCTACCTCCGCCCGCACCCCAGTCTCCTCTCCACATCTACCTCCGCCCACACCCCAGTCTCCTCTCCACATCTACCTCCACCCACGTCTCAGTCTCCTCTCCACATCTACCTCCACCCACGTCTCAGTCTCCTCTCCACATCTACCTCCACCCACGTCTCAGTCTCCTCTCCACATCTACCTCCGCCCACACCCCAGTCCCCCCTCCGCATCTACCTCCGCCCGCACCCCAGTCTCCTCTCCACATCTACCTCCGCCCACACCCCAGTCTCCTCTCCACATCTACCTCCGCCCACACCCCAGTCCCCCCTCCGCATCTACCTCCGCCCACACCCCAGTCTCCTCTCCACATCTACCTCCGCCCACACCCCAGTCTCCTCTCCGCATCTACCTCCACCCACGTCTCAGTCTCTTCTACACGTCTACCTCCTCCATCCAAGGCCAAGCCTCTTCTCCATATCTGCCTCCACGCACACCTCAGCGTCTTCTCCCTGTCCACCTTATTCCTACTTAGTGTCCTATAATTTAGCCACACCACCATTATAAGACCCCGCCCCTCTTCCGATACGCCTGAGACAGAAGTGGATGTCGATGACCGGTCATTTAATTGCCATCTTATACTGAATGCCATTGGCTGCCAGATGGGAGGGGAGTGGCCTGTGATACGCGGAACAGCATACTAAAGTGCCTTCAGTTAGGTGTCATGTTCGTGGTGCGGTCACCTGGCTTAGGTCACTCACCTGCGAAGAGCGGCCACGATGAAGCTGTACAGTACTCTGCGACCAGTAAGGAAGGCGCTATCTGCAGAGAGAGAACACAGCACTTACTCCAGAGATGGCCGCCACACACGGGGGGACGCGGGCGCGCACAGGCACGCACACGCTAGGGCCGCGCGCACACACACGTCTGTGTGTGTGTGTCCGTGTGAGTCTCCATGTGCATGTCCGCTCCCGCCTGACACACACGGCCGGACACAAGGGAAACAGGAACACAGACAGCTCTCTCCTCCCCAGCACAGGCTCCTACCCTGCGCTCTCTACTCCCCCCAGCTCACTCCTCCCCACCACGCTCTCCTCGTCGCTCCCTACTCCCCACCACGCGCTCCTCGTCGTTCTCTACTCCCCACCACACGCTCCTACCCCGCGCTCTCTTCTCCCCACAGCACGCTCCTCCCATCGCTCTCTACTGCCCACAGCACGCTCCTCCCATCGCTCTCTACTGCCCACAGCACGCTCCTACCCCTCGCTCTCTCCTCCTCATGCTATCCTCCCGCACCACACACTTCTGCCCTGCGCTCTATCTTTTCCTACCACACACTCCTTCCTGTCGCTCTCTACTCCCCACCATGCGCTCCCCCTCGTCGCTCCCTACTCCCCACCACGCGCTCCTCATCGCTCTCTACTCCCCCCAGCTCGCACCTCCTTGTCGCACCCTACTCCCCACCACACGCTCCTACCACGCGCTCTCTTCTCCCCACAGCACGCTCCTCCCATCGCTCTCTACTGCCCACAGCACGCTCCTACCCCTCGCTCTCTCCTCCTCATGCTATCCTCCCGCACCACACACTTCTCCCCTGCGCTCTATCTTGTCCTACCACACACTCCTCCCCGTCGCTCTCTACTCCCCACCACACGCTCCTCCTCGTCGCTCTCTACTCCCCACCACGTGCTCCTCCTCGTCGTTCTCTACTCCTCACCACACGCTGCTACCCCGCGCTCTCTTCTCCCCACAGCACGCTCTTCCCCATCGCTCTCTACTGCCCACAGCACGCTCCTACCCCTCGCTCTCTCCTCTTCATGCTATCCTCCCGCACCACACACTTCTCCCCTGTGCTCTATCTTTTCCTACCACACACTCCTCCCCGTCGCTCTCTACTCCGCACCACGCGCTCCTCCTCATCGCTCTCTACTCCCCGCAGCTCGCACCCTACTGCCCACCACACGCTCCTCCTCGAAGTTCCCCACTCCCCCCAGCTCGCTCCTCCTCATCGCTCCTCCTCCCCCCAGCTCTCTCCTCCCCACCGCGCTCCTCCCCCCAGCTCTCTCCTCCCCACCGCGCTCCTCCCCCCAGCTCTCTCCTGCCCACCACACTCTGCTCCTCCCCCCAGCTCTCTCCTCCCCACCACACTCTGCTCCTCCCCCCAGCTCTCTCCTCCCCACCACTCTGCTCCTCCCCCCAGCTCTCTCCTCCCCACCACACTCTGCTCCTCCCCCAGCTCTCTCCTCCCCACCACACTCTGCTCCTCCCCCCAGCTCTCTCCTCCCCACCACACTCTGCTCCTCCCCCCAGCTCTCTCCTCCCCACCACTCTGCTCCTCCCCCCAGCTCTCTCCTCCCCACCACACTCTGCTCCTCCCCCCAGCTCTCTCCTCCCCACCACACTCTGCTCCTCCCCCCAGCTCTCTCCTCCCCACCACACTCTGCTCCTCCCCCCAGCTCTCTCCTCCCCACCACACTCTGCTCCTCCCCCCAGCTCTCTCCTCCCCACCACACTCTGCTCCTCCCCCCAGCTCTCTCCTCCCCACCACACTCTGCTCCTCCCCCCAGCTCTCTCCTCCCCACCACACTCTGCTCCTCCCCCCAGCTCTCTCCTCCCCACCACACTCTGCTCCTCCCCCCAGCTCTCTCCTCCCCACCATACTCTGCTCCTCCCCCCAGCTCTCTCCTCCCCACCACACTCTGCTCCTCCCCCCAGCTCTCTCCTCCCCACCACACTCTGCTCCTCCCCCCAGCTCTCTCCTCCCCACCACACTCTGCTCCTCCCCCCAGCTCTCTCCTCCCCACCACACTCTGCTCCTCCCCCCAGCTCTCAACTCCCCACCACACTCTGCTCCTCCCCCCAGCTCTCTCCTCCCCACCACACTCTGCTCCTCCCCCAGCTCTCTCCTCCCCACCACACGCTCCTCCCACCACACGCTCCTCCCCCCAGCTCTCTCCTCCCTCCAGCTCTCTCCTCCCCACCCCACGCTCCACCCTCCAGCTCTCTCCTCCCCACCCCACGCTCCTCCCCCTCGCTCTCTCCTCCCCACCCCACGCTCCTCCCCCTCGCTCTCTCCTCCCCACCCCACGCTCCTCCCCCTCGCTCTCTCCTCCCCACGCCACGCTGCTCCCCCTCGCTCTCTCCTCCCCACCCCACGCTCCTCCCCCTCGCTCTCTCCTCCCCACCCCACACTCTCTCCTCCCCACCCCACGCTCCTCCCCCTCGCTCTCTCCTCCCCACCCCACGCTCCTCCCCCTCGCTCTCTCCTCCACGCTCCTCCCCCTCGCTCTCTCCTCCACCTCGCTCTCTCCTCCCCACCCCAGGCTCCTCCCCCTCGCTCTCTCCTCCCCACCCCACGCTCCTCCCCCTCGCTCTCTCCTCCCCACGCTCCTCCCCCTCGCTCTCTCCTCCCCACCCTCCTCCCCCTCGCTCTCTCCTCCCCACCCTCCTCCCCCTCGCTCTCTCCTCCCCACCCTCCTCCCCCTCGCTCTCTCCTCCCCACCCTCCTCCCCCTCGCTCTCTCCTCCCCACCCTCCTCCCCCTCGCTCTCTCCTCCCCACCCTCCTCCCCCTCGTTCTCTCCTCCCCACCATACGCTCCTCCTCCCCACCCCACGCTCCTCCCCCTCCGTCTCTCCTCCCCACCACATGCTCCTCCTCCTCGCTCTCTCCTCCCCACCACACACTCCTCCCCCCAGCTCTCTCCTCCCCACCACGCGGTCCACCCACCAGCTCTCTCCTCCTTGTCGCTCCCTACTCCCCACTACACGCTTCTCCTCCTCGCTCTCTCCTCCCCACCACGCGCTCCTCCTCCTCGCTCTCCCTCCCCACCACGCGCGCCTCCTCCTCGCTCTCCCTCCCCACCACGCGCGCCTCCTCCTCGCTCTCCTCCCCACCACGCGCGCCTCCTCCTCGCTCTCTCCTCCCCACCACGCGCTCCTCCTCCTCGCTCTCTCCTCCCCACCACGCGCTCCTCCTCCCCACCACGCGCTCTTCCTCCTCGCTCTCTCCTCCCCACCACGCGCTCCTCCTCCCCACCACGCGCTCTTCCTCCTCGCTCTCTCCTCCCCACCACGCGCTCCTCCTCCCCACCACGCGCTCCTCCTCCTCGCTCTCTCCTCCCCACCACGCGCTCCTCCTCCTCGCTCTCTCCTCCCCACCACACGCTCCCCTCCCCCCAGCTCTCTCCTCCCCACCACACGCTCCCCATCCCCCAGCTCTCTCCTCCCCACCACACGCTCCCCATCCCCCAGCTCTCTCCTCCCCACCACACGCTCCCCTCCCCCCAGCTCTCTCCTCCCCACCACACGCTCCCCATCCCCCAGCTCTCTCCTCCCCACCACACGCTCCCCTCCCCCCAGCTCTCTCCTCCCCACCACACGCTCCCCTTCCCCCAGCTCTCTCCTCCCCACCACACGCTCCTCCCCCCAGCTCTCTCCTCCCCACCACACGCTCCTCCCCCCAGCTCTCTCCTCCCCACCACACGCTCCTCCCCCCAGCTCTCTCCTCCCCACCACACGCTCCCCTCCCCCCAGCTCTCTCCTCCCCACCACACGCTCCTCCCTCCAGCTCTCTCCTCCCCACCCCACGCTCCACCCTCCAGCTCTCTCCTCCCCACCCCACGCTCCTCCCCCTCGCTCTCTCCTCCCCACGCCACGCTCTTCCCCCTCGCTCTCTCCTCCCCACCCCACGTTCCTCCCCCTCGCTCTCTCCTCCCCACCCCACGCTCCTCCCCCTCGCTCTCTCCTCCCCACCCCACTTTCCTACCCCTCGCTCTCTCCTCCCCACCCCACGCTCCTCCCCCTCGCTCTCTCCTCCCCACGCTCCTCCCCCTCGCTCTCTCCTCCCCACCCCACGCTCCTCCCCCTCGCTCTCTCCTCCCCACGCTCCTCCCCCTCGCTCTCTCCTCCCCACCCCACGCTCCTCCCCCTCGCTCTCTCCTCCCCACCCCACGCTCCTCCCCCTCGCTCTCTCCTCCCCACCCCACGCTCCTCCCCCTCGCTCTCTCCTCCCCACGCTCCTCCCCCTCGCTCTCTCCTCCCCACCCCACGCTCCTCCCCCTCGCTCTCTCCTCCCCACCCCACGCTCCTCCCCCTCGCTCTCTCCTCCCCACCCCACGCTCCTCCCCCTCGCTCTCTCCTCCCCACCCCACGCTCCTCCCCCTCGCTCTCTCCTCCCCACCCCACGCTCCTCCGCCTCGCTCTCTCCTCCCCACCCTCCTCTCCCTCGCTCTCTCCTCCCCACCATCCTCCCCCTCGCTCTCTCCTCCCCACCCCCCTCCCCCTCGCTCTCTCCTCCCCACCCTCCTCTCCCTCGCTCTCTCCTCCCCACCCCACGCTCCTCCCCCTCGCTCTCTCCTCCCCACCCTCCTCCCCCTCGCTCTCTCCTCCCTACCCCACGCTCCTCCCCCTCGCTCTCTCCTCCCCACCCTCCTCCCCTTCGCTCTCTCCTCCCCCTCGCTCTCCTCCCCACCCTCCTCCACCTCGCTCTCTCCTCCCCCTCGCTCTCTCCTCCCCACCATACGCTCCTCTTCCTCACCCCACGCTCCTCCCCCTCCGTCTCTCCTCCCCACCACACGCTCCTCCTCCTCGCTCTCTCCTCCCCACCACACACTCCTCCCCCCAGCTCTCTCCTCCCCACCACGCGCTCCACCCACCAGCTCTCTCCTCCTTGTCGCTCCCTACTCCCCACTACACGCTTCTCCTCCTCGTTCTCTCCTCCCCACCACGCGCTCCTCCTCCTCGCTCTCTCCTCCCCACCACGTGCTCCTCCTCCTCGCTCTCTCCTCCCCACCACGCGCTCCTCCTCCTCGCTCTCTCCTCCCCACCACGCGCGCCTCCTCCTCGCTCTCCTCCCCACCACGCGCTCCACCTCCTCGCTCTCCTCCCCACCACGCGCTCCTCCTCCTCGCTCTCTCCTCCCCACCACACGCTCCTCCTCCTCGCTCTCTCCTCCCCACCACGCGCTCCTCCTCTTCGCTCTCTCCTCCCCACCACACGCTCCTCCCCCCAGCTCTCTCCTCCCCACCACGCGCGCCTCCTCCTCGCTCTCCTCCCCACCACGCGCTCCTCCTCGCTCTCTCCTCCCCACCACGCGCTCCTCCTCCTCGCTCTCTCCTCCCCACCACGCGCGCCTCCTCCTCGCTCTCTCCTCCCCACCACGCGCGCCTCCTCCTCGCTCTCTCCTCCCCACCACGCGCGCCTCCTCTTCGCTCTCTCCTCCCCACCACGCGCTCCTCCTCCTCGCTCTCTCCTCCCCACCACACGCTCCTCCTCTTCGCTCTCTCCTCCCCACCACGCGCTCCTCCCACCAGCTCTCTCCTCGTCGCTCCCTACTTCCCACTACACGCTTCTCCTGCTCACTCTCTCCTCCCCACCACGCGCTCCTCCTCCTCGCTCTCTCCTCCCCACCACGCGCGCCTCCTCCTCGCTGTCCTCCCCACCACGCACTCCTCCTCCTCGCTCTCTCCTCTCCACCACGCGCTCCTCCTCCTCGCTCTCTCCTCCCCACCACGCGCTCCTCCTCCTCGCTCTCTCCTCCCCACCACGCGCTCCTCCTCCTCGCTCTCTCCTCCCCACCACGCGCTCCTCCTCCTCGCTCTCTCCTCCCCACCACGCGCTCCTCCTCCTCGCTCTCTCCTCCCCACCACGCGCTCCTCCTCCTCGCTCTCTCCTCCCCACCACGCGCTCCTCCTCCTCGCACTCTCCTCCCCACCACGCGCTCCTCCTCCTCGCTCTCTCCTCCCCACCACGCGCTACTCCTCCTCGCTCTCTCCTCCCCACCACGCGCTCCTCCTCCTCGCTCTCTCCTCCCCACCACGCGCTCCTCCTCCTCGCTCTCTCCTCCCCACCACACGCTCCTCCTCCTCACCACATGCTCCTCCCCCTCGCTCTCTCCTCCTCACCACACGCACCACCTTTTCGCTCTCTCCTCCACACGCTCCTCCCCACCACACGCTCCTCCCCCTCGCTCTCTCCTCCTCACCACACGCACCACCTTTTCGCTCTCTCCTCCACACGCTCCTCCCCACCACACGCTCCTCCTCGCTCTCTCCACCTCACCACACGCTCCTCCTCCTCACCCCACGCTCCTGCCCCTCGCTCTCTCCTCCTCACCACACGCTCCTCCTCCTCACCCCACGCTCCTCCCCCTCGCTCTCTCCTCCTCACCACACGCTCCTCCTCCTCGCTCTCCTCCCCACCACACGCTCCTCCTTCCCGCTCTCTCCTCCACACGCTCCTCCCCACCACACGCTCCTACTTCCCGCTATCTCCTCCACACGCTCCTCCCCACAACACGCTCCTCCTCATCGCTCCCTACTCCCCACCACACGCTCCTCCTCCTCTTCTCTCTCTCCTCCCCACCACAAACTCCTCCTCCCCCCAGCTCTCTCCTCCCCACCACACGCTCCTCCCCCCAGCTCTCCCCTCCCCACCACACGCTTCTCCCGCTCGCTCTCTCTTCCCCACCACGAGGTCCTCCTCCTCGCTCTCTCCTTCCAACCACACGATCCTCCTCGTCACTCCCTACTCCCCACCACACGCTCCTCCCCCCAGCTCTCTCCTCCCCACCACACGCTCCTCCCCCTCACTCTCTCCTCCCCACCACACGCTCCTCCCCCCAGCTCGCTCCTCCCCACCACACGCTCCTCCCCCTCGCTCTCTCCTCCCCACCACATGCTCCTCCCCCCAGCTCTCTCCTCCTTGTTGCTCCCTACTCCCCACCACACGCTCCTCCTCCTCGCTCTCTCCTCCCCACCACACGCTCCTCCTCTTCGCTCTCTCCTTCCCACCATACGCTCCTCCTCGTCGCTCCCAACTCCCTACCACACGCTCCTCCTCCCCCCAGCTCTCTCCTCCCCACCACGCGCTCCTCGCTCTCTCCTCCCCACCAGACGCTCCTCCTCGTCGCTACCTACGCCCTACCACACGCTCCTCCTCGTCGCTCCCTACTCCCTACCACACGCTCCTCCTCCCCCCAGCTCCCTCCTCCCCACCACGCGCTCCTCCCACTCGCTCTCTCCTCCCCCCAGCTCTCTCCTCCCCACCACGCGCTCCTCCCCGTCGCTCCCTACTCCCCACCGCACGCTCCTCCTCGTCGCTCCCTACTCCCCACCACACGCTCCTCCTCCGCCCAGCTCTCTCCTCCCCACCACGCGCTCCTCCCCACCACGCGCTCCTACTCCTCGCTCTCCTTCCCACCACACGCTCCTCCTCCCCCCAGCTCTCTCCTCCACACCACACGCTCCTCCTCCTCGCTCTCTCCTTCCCACCACACGCTCCTCCTTGTCGCTCCCTCCTCCCCACCGCACGCTCCTCCTCCCCCCCACACGCTTCTCCTCCTCGCTCGCTCCTCCACACCACACGCTCCTCCTCCCCCCAGCTCTCTCCTTCCCCCCCCACACGCTCTCTCCTCCCCCCCCCCACACGCTCCTCCTCCTCCCCACCACACGCTCCTCCTCCTCGCTCTCTCCTCCCCACCACACGCTCTTCCCCTCAGCTCTCTCCTCCCCACCACACGCTCCTCCTCCCCCCAGCTCTCTCCTCCCCCCCAGCTCTCTCCTCCCCACCACGCGCTCCTCCTCCCCCCAGCTCTCTCCTCCCCACCACGCGCTCCTCCTCCCCCCAGCTCTCTCCTCCCCACCACGCGCTCCTCCTCCCCCCAGCTCTCTCCTCCCCACCACGCGCTCCTCCCCCCCCAGCTCTCTCCTCCCCACCACGCGCTCCTCCTCCCCCCAGCTCTCTCCTCCCCACCACGCGCTCCTCCTCCCCCCAGCTCTCGCCTCCCCACCACGCGCTCCTCCTCCCCCCAGCTCTCGCCTCCCCACCACGCGCTCCTCCTCCCCCCAGCTCTCTCCTCCCCACCACGCGCTCCTCCTCCCCCCAGCTCTCTCCTCCCCACCACGCGCTCCTCCTCCCCCCAGCTCTCTCCTCCCCACCACGCGCTCCTCCTCCCCCCAGCTGTCTCCTCCCCACCATGCGCTCCTCCTCCTCGCACTCTCCTCCCGACCACACGTTCCCCCTTCTCGCTCTCTCCTCCCCACCACACGTTCCTCCTCCCCACAGCTCTCTCCTCCCCCTCGCTCTCTCCTCCCCCTTGCTCTCTCCTCCCCACCACGCGCTCCACCCCCCAGCTCTCTCCTCCCCACCACGCGCTCCTCCCCCCAACTCTCTCCTCCCCACCACGCGCTCCTCCCCCCAGCTCTCTCCTCCCCACCACGCGCTCCTCCCCCCAGCTCTCTCCTCCCCACCACGTGCTCCTCCCCCTTGCTCTCTCCTCCCCACCACGCGCTCCTCCTTCTCGCTCTCTCCTCCCCACCACGCGCTCCTCCTCCCCGCTCTCTCCTCCCCACCACGCGCTCCTCCTCCCCGCTCTCTTCTCCCCACCACGCGCTCCTCCTCCCCGCTCTCTCCTCCCCACCACGCGCTCTTCCTCCCCGCTCTCTCCTCCCCACCACGCGCTCTTCCTCCCCGCTCTCTCCTCCCCACCACGCGCTCCTCCTCCCCGCTCTCTCCTCCCCACCACGCGCTCCTCCTCCCCGCTCTCTCCTCCCCACCACGCGCTCCTCCTCCCCACCACGCGCTCCTCCTCCCCGCTCTCTCCTCCTCCTCGCTCTCTCCTCCCCACCCCACGCTCCTCCTCCTCGCTCTCCTTCCCACCACACGCTCCTACTCCCCCCAGCTCTCTCCTCCACACCACACGCTCCTCCTCCTCGCTCTCTCCTTCCCACCACACGCTCCTCCTTGTCGCTCCCTCCTCCCCACCGCACGCTCCTCCTCCCCCCCACACGCTTCTCCTCCTCGCTCGCTCCTCCACACCACACGCTCCTCCTCCCCCCAGCTCTCTCCTCCCCCCACACTCTCCTCCTCCCCCCCCACACGCTCTCTCCTCCCCCCCCCACACGCTCCTCCTCCTCCCCACCACACGCTCCTCCTCCCCCCAGTTCTCTCCTCACCCCCCAGCTCTCTCCTCCCCACCACGCACTCCTCCTCCCCCAGCTCTCTCCTCCCCACCACACGCTCCTCCTCCTCACTCTCTCCTCCCCACCACACGCTCCTCCTCCCCTCAGCTCTCTCCTCCCCACCACACGCTCCTCCTCCCCCCAGCTCTCTCCTCCCCACCACGCGCTCCTCCTCCCCCCAGCTCTCTCCTCCCCACCACGCGCTCCTCCTCCCCCCAGCTCTCTCCTCCCCACCACGCGCTCCTCCTCCCCCCAGCTCTCTCCTCCCCACCACGCGCTCCTCCTCCCCCCAGCTCTCTCCTCCCCACCACGCGCTCCTCCTCCCCCCAGCTCTCTCCTCCCCACCACGCGCTCCTCCTCCCCCCAGCTCTCTCCTCCCCACCACGCGCTCCTCCTCCCCCCAGCTCTCTCCTCCCCACCACGCGCTCCTCCTCCCCCCAGCTCTCTCCTCCCCACCACGCGCTCCTCCTCCCCCCAGCTCTCTCCTCCCCACCACGCGCTCCTCCTCCCCCCAGCTCTCTCCTCCCCACCACGCGCTCCTCCTCCCCCCAGCTCTCTCCTCCCCACCACGCGCTCCTCCTCCCCCCAGCTCTCTCCTCCCCACCACGCGCTCCTCCTCCCCCCAGCTCTCTCCTCCCCACCACGCGCTCCTCCTCCCCCCAGCTCTCGCCTCCCCACCACGCGCTCCTCCTCCCCTCAGCTCTCTCCTCCCCACCACGCGCTCCTCCCCCCAGCTCTCTCCTCCCCACCACGTGCTCCTCCACCTTGCTCTCTCCTCCCCACCACGCGCTCCTCCTTCTCGCTCTCTCCTCCCCACCACAAGCTCCTCCTCCCCGCTCTCTCCTCCCCACCACGCGCTCCTCCTCCCCGCTCTCTCCTCCCCACCACGCGCTCCTCCTCCCCGCTCTCTCCTCCCCACCACGCGCTCCTCCTCCCCGCTCTCTCCTCCCCACCACGCGCTCCTCCTCCCCACCACAAGCTCCTCCTCCCCGCTCTCTCCTCCCCACCACGCGCTCCTCCTCCCCGCTCTCTCCTCCCCACCACGCGCTCCTCCTCCCCGCTCTCTCCTCCCCACCACGCGCTCCTCCTCCCCGCTCTCTCCTCCCCACCACGCGCTCCTCCTCCCCACCACGCGCTCCTCCTCCCCGCTCTCTCCTCCCCACCACGCGCTCCTCCCCGCTCTCTCCTCCCAACCACGCGCTCTCCTCCCCGCTCTCTCCTCCTTCTCGCTCTCTCCTCCCCACCCCACGCTCCTCCCCCTCGCTCTCTCCTCCCCACCCCACGCTCCTCCCCCTCGCTCTCTCCTCCCCACCCCACGCTCCTCCCCCTCGCTCTCTCCTCCCCACCCCACGCTCCTCCCCCTCGCTCTCTCCTCCCCACCCCACGCTCCTCCCCCTCGCTCTCTCCTCCCCACCCCACGCTCCTCCCCCTCGCTCTCTCCTCCCCCTCGCTCTCTCCTCCCCACCCCACGCTCCTCCCCCTCTCCTCCCCACCCCACGCTCCTCCCCCTCGCTCTCTCCTCCCCACCCCACGCTCCTCCCCCTCGCTCTCTCCTTCCCACCCCACGCTCCTCCCCCTCGCTCTCTCCTCCCCACCCTCCTCCCCACCCTCCTCCCCCTCGCTCTCTCCTCCCCACCCCACGCTCCTCCCCCTCGCTCTCTCCTCCCCCTCGCTCTCTCCTCCCCACCCCACGCTCCTCCCCCTCGCTCTCCTCCCCACCCCACGCTCCTCCCCTCTCCTCCCCACCCCACGCTCCTCCCCACCCTACGCTCCTCCCCCTCGCTCTCTCCCCCCCACCCTCCTCCCCACCCTCCTCCCCCTCGCTCTCTCCTCCCCACTCTCCTCCCCACCCTCCTCCCCCTCGCTCTCTCCTCCCCACTCTCCTCCCCACCCTCCTCCCCCTCGCTCTCCTCCCCACCCTCCTCCCCCTCGCTCTCTCCTCCCCACCCTCCTCCCCCTCGCTCTCTCCTCCCCACCCTCCTCCCCCTCGCTCTCTCCTCCCCACCCTCCTCCCCCTCGCTCTCTCCTCCCCACCCCACGCTCCTCCCCCTCGCTCTCTCCTCCCCACCCTCCTCCCCCTCGCTCTCTCCTCCCCACCCTCCTCCCCCTCGCTCTCTCCTCCCCACCCCACGCTCCTCCCCCTCGCTCTCTCCTCCCCACCATACGCTCCTCCCCCTCCGTCTCTCCTCCCCACCACACGCTCCTCCTCCTCGCTCTCTCCTCCCCACCACACACTCCTCCCCCCAGCTCTCTCTTCCCCACCACGCGCTCCACCCACCAGCTCTCTCCTCGTCGATCCCTACTCCCCACTACACGCTTCTCCTCCTCGCTCTCTCCTCCCCACCACGCGCTCCTCCTCCTCGCTCTCTCCTCCCCACTACGTGCTCCTCCTCCTCGCTCTCTCCTCCCCAGCACGTGCGCCTCCTCCTCGCTCTCCTCCCCACCACGCGCTCCTCCTCCTCGCTCTCTCCTCCCCACCACGCGCTCTTCCTCCTCGCTCTCCTCCCCACCACGCGCTCCTCCTCCTCGCTCAATCCTCCCCACCACGCGCGTCTCCTCCTCCTCGCTCTCCTCCCCACCACGCACTCCTCCTCCTCGCTCTCTCCTCCCCACCACGCGCTCCTCCTCCTCGCTCTCTCCTCCCCACCACACGCTCCTCCTCTTCGCTCCCTACTCCCCACCACACGCTCCTCCCCCCAGCTCTCTCCTCCCCACCACGCGCTCCTCCCACCAGCTCTCTCCTCGTCGCTCCCTACTTCCCACTACACGCTTCTCCTGCTCGCTCTCTCCTCCCCACCACGCGCTCCTCCTCCTCGCTCAATCCTCCCCACCACGCGCGCCTCCTCCTCGCTCTCCTCCCCACCACGCACTCCTCCTCGCTCTCCTCCCCACCACGCACTCCTCCTCGCTCTCCTCCCCACCACGCACTCCTCCTCCTCGCTCTCTCCTCCCCACCACGCGCTCCTCCTCCTCCCCACCACGCACTCCTCCTCCTCGCTCTATCCTCCCCACCACGCGCTCCTCCTCCTCGCTCTCTCCTCCCCACCACGCGCTCCTCCTCCTCGCTCTCTTCTCCACACCACACGCTTCTCCTCCTCACTCTCTCCTCCGCACCACACGCTCCTCCTCCTCACCACACGCTCCTCCCCCTCGCTCTCTCCTCCTCACCACACGCACCTCCTTTTCGCTCTCTCCTCCACACGCTCCTCCCCACCACACGCTCCTCCTCGCTCTCTCCACCTCACCACACGCTCCTCCTCCTCACCCCACGCTCCTGCCCCTCGCTCTCTCCTCCTCACCACACGCTCCTCCTCCTCACCCCACGCTCCACCCCCTCGCTCTCTCCTCCTCACCACATGCTCCTCCTCCTCGCTCTCCTCCCCACCACACGCTCCTCCTTCCCGCTCTCTCCTCCACACGCTCCTCCCCACCACACGCTCCTACTTCCCGCTCTCTCCTCCACACGCTCCTCCCCACAACACGCTCCTCCTCATCGCTCCCTACTCCCCACCACACGCTCCTCCTCTTCTCTCTCTCCTCCCCACCACAAACTCCTCCTCCCCTCAGCTCTCTCCTCCCCACCACACGCTCCTCCCCCCAGCTCTCTCCTCCCACCACACGCTCCTCCCCCCAGCTCTCCCCTCCCCACCACACGCTCCTCCCCCCAGCTCTCTCCTCCCACCACACGCTCCTCCTCCTCGCTCTCTCCTCCCCACCACGCGCTCCTCCCCCTCGCTCTCTCGTCCCCACCCTCCTCCCCCTCGCTCTCTCCTCCCCACCCTCCTCCCCCTCGCTCTCTCCTCCCCACCCTCCTCCCCCTCGCTCTCTCCTCCCCACCCTCCTCCCCCTCGCTCTCTCCTCCCCACCATACGCTCCTCCTCCTCACCCCACGCTCCTCCCCCTCCGTCTATCCTCCCCACCACACGCTCCTCCTCCTCGCTCTCTCCTCCCCACCACACACTCCTCCCCCAGCTCTCTCCTCCCCACCACGCGCTCCTCCTCCTCCCCACCACGCGCTCCTCCTCCTCGCTCTCTCCTCCCCAGCACGCGCTCCTCCTCCTCGCTCTCTTCTCCACACCACACGCTTCTCCTCCTCGCTCTCTCCTCCCCACCACACGCTCCTTCTCCTCACCACACACTCCTCCCCCTCGCTCTCTCCTCCTCACCACACGCACCTCCTTTTCGCTCTCTCATCCACACGCTCCTCCCCATCACACGCTCCTCCTCGCTCTCTCCACCTCACCACACGCTCCTCCTCCTCACCCCACGCTCCTGCCCCTCGCTCTCTCCTCCTCACCACACGCTCCTCCTCCTCACCCCACGCTCCTGCCCCTCGCTCTCTCCTCCTCACCACACGCTCCTCCTCCTCACCCCACGCTCCTCCCCCTCGCTCTCTCCTCCTCACCACACGCTCCTCCTCCTCGCTCTCCTCCCCACCACACGCTCCTCCTTCCCGCTCTCTCCTCCACACGCTCCTCCTCCTCGCTCTCCTCCCCACCACACGCTCCTCCTTCCCGCTCTCTCCTCCACACGCTCCTCCCCACCACACGCTCCTACTTCCCGCTATCTCCTCCACACGCTCCTCCCCACAACACGCTCCTCCTCATCGCTCCCTACTCCCCACCACACGCTCCTCCTCCTCTTCTCTCTCTCCTCCCCACCACAAACTCCTCCTCCCCCCAGCTCTCTCCTCCCCACCACACGCTCCTCCCCCCAGCTCTCTCCTCCCACCACACGCTCCTCCCCCCAGCTCTCCCCTCCCCACCACACGCTTCTCCCGCTCGCTCTTTCCTCCCCACCACGAGGTCCTCCTCCTCGCTCTCTCCTTCCAACCACACGATGCTCCTCGTCGCTCCCTACTCCCCACCACACGCTCCTCCTCGCACTCTCCTCCCCACCACATGCTGCTCCCCCTCGCACTGTCCTCCCCACCACGCGCTTCTCCCGCTCGCTCTCTCCTCCCCACAACAAGCTCCTCCTCCTCGCTCTCTCCTCCCCACCACACGCTCCTCCCCCCAGCTCTCTCCTCCCCACCACACGCTCCTCCGCCTCACTCTCTCCTCCCCACCACACGCTCCTCCCCCCAGCTCTCTCCTCCCCACCACACGCTCCTCCCCCCAGCTCTCTCCTCCCCACCACAAGCTCCTCCCCCTCGCTCTCTCCTCCCCACCACACGCTCCTCCCCCCAGCTCTCTCCTCCTTGTTGCTCCCTACTCCCCATCACACGCTCCTCCTCCTCGCTCTCTCCTCCCCACCACACGCTCCTCCTCTTCGCTCTCTCCTTCCCACCACACGCTCCTCCTCGTCGCTCCCAACTCCCTACCACACGCTCCTCCTCCCCCCAGCTCTCTCCTCCCCACCACGCGCTCTTCGCTCTCTCCTCCGCACCAGACGCTCCTCCTCGTCGCTACCTACACCCTACCACACGCTCCTCCTCGTCGCTCCCTACTCCCTACCACACGCTCCTCCTCCCCCCAGCTCCCTCCTCCCCACCACGCGCTCCTCCCACTCGCTCTCTCCTCCCCCCCAGCTCTCTCCTCCCCACCACGCGCTCCTCCCCACCACGCGCTCCTCCCCGTCGCTCCCTACTCCCCACCGCACGCTCCTCCTCGTCGCTCCCTACTCCCCACCGCACGCTCCTCCTCCTCGCTCTCCTTCCCACCACACGCTCCTCCTCCCCCCAGCTCTCTCCTCCACACCACACGCTCCTCCTCCTCGCTCTCTCCTTCCCACCACACGCTCCTCCTTGTCTCTCCCTCCTCCCCACCACACGCTCCTCCTCCCCCCCACACGCTTCTCCTCCTCGCTCTCTCCTCCACACCACACACTCCTCCTCCCCCCAGCTCTCTCCTCCCCCCCACACGCTCCTCCTCCTCCCCCCAACACGCTCTCTCCTCCCCACCACACGCTCCTCCTCCTCCCCACCACACGCTCCTCCTCCTCGCTCTCTCCTCCCCACCACACGCTCCTCCTCCCCCCAGCTCTCTCCTCCCCCCAGCTCTCTCCTCCCCACCACGCACTCCTCCTCCTCGCTCTCTCCCCACCACACGTTCCTCCTCCCCCCAGCTCTCTCCTCCCCACCACACGCTCCTCCTCCTCACTCTCTCCTCCCCACCACACGCTCCTCCTCCCCCCAGCTCTCTCCTCCCCACCACGCGCTCCTCCTCCCCCCAGCTCTCTCCTCCCCACCACGCGCTCCTCCTCCCCACCACGCGCTCCTCCTCCCCACCACGCGCTCCTCCTCCCCCCAGCTCTCTCCTCCCCACCACGCGCTCCTCCTCCCCCCAGCTCTCTCCTCCCCACCACGCGCTCCTCCTCCCCCCAGCTCTCTCCTCCCCACCACGCGCTCCTCCTCCCCCCAGCTCTCTCCTCCCCACCACGCGCTCCTCCTCCCCCAGCTCTCTCCTCCCCACCACGCGCTCCTCCTCCCCCAGCTCTCTCCTCCCCACCACGCGCTCCTCCTCCCCCCAGCTCTCTCCTCCCCACCACGCGCTCCTCCTCCCCCCAGCTCTCTCCTCCCCACCACGCGCTCCTCCTCCCCCCAGCTCTCTCCTCCCCACCACGCGCTCCTCCTCCCCCCAGCTCTCTCCTCCCCACCATGCGCTCCTCCTCCTCGCACTTTCCTCCCGACCACACGTTCCTCCTCGTCACTCCCTACTCCCCACCACGCACTCCTCCTCCCCCCAGCTCTCTCCCCCCAGCTCTCTCCTCCCCACCACGCGCTCCTCCTCCTTGCTCTCTCCTTCCCACCACACGCTCCTCCTCGTCACTCCCTACTCCCCACCACGCACTCCTCCTCCCCCCAGCTCTCTCCTCCCCACCACGCGCTCCTCCTCCTTGCTCTCTCCTTCCCACCACGCGCTCCTCCTTGTCGCTTCCTACTCCCCACCACGCGCTCCTCCTTGTCGCTTCCTACTCCCCACCACGCGCTCCATCTCCTCCCCACCACGTGCTCCTCCTCCTCGCACCCTACTCCCCACCATGCGCTCCTCCTCGTCGCTCCCTACTCCCCACCACGCGCTCCTCCTCCTCGCTCCCTACTCCCCACCACGCGCTCCTCCTCATCGCTCCCTCCTCCCCACCACACGCTCCTCCTCGTCGCTCCCTACTCCCCACCACACGCTCCTCCTCGTCGCTCCCTACTCCCCACCACACGCTCCTCCTCGTCGCTCCCTACTCCCCACCACGCGCTCCTCCTCGTCGCTCCCTACTCCCCACCACGCGCTCCTCCTCGTCGCTCCCTACTCCCCACCACGTGCTCCTCCTCCTCGCTCTCTCCTCCCCCTCATCACACCCTCAGCCTATAAACCACACGCTCCTCCCCCAGCTCTCTCCTCCCCACCACACGCTCCTCCTCCTCCCCACCACACGCTCCTCCTCCTCGCTCTCTGCTCCCCACCACATGCTCCTCCCCCCAGCTGTCTCCTCCCCCCCACACGCTCCTCCGCCTCGCTCTCTCCTGCCCCCCACAGGCTCCTCCTCCCCCCCCCCACACGCTCCTCCTCCTCGCTCTCTCCTCCCCCCCACACATTCCTCCTCCCCACCACACGCTCCTCCTCGTCGCTCCCTACTCCCCACCACGTGCTCCTCCTCGTCGCTCCCTACTCCCCACCACGTGCTCCTCCTCGTCGCTCCCTACTCCCCACCACGTGCTCCTCCTCCTCGCTCCCTACTCCCCACCACGTGCTCCTCCTCCTCGCTCTCTCCTCCCCCTCATCACAACCTCTGCATATAAACCACACGCTCCTCCCCCCAGCTCTCTCCTCCCCACCACACGCTCCTCCTCCTCACCACACGCTCCTCCTCCTCGCTCCCTACTCCCCCCCACACGCTCCTCCCCCTCGCTCTCTCCTCCCCCTCATCACACCCTCAGCCTATAAACCACCGCGGGCGGCATATACTGATATCCCGCAGCACAGACGATTCCAGCCACCTCATTGGTTGTTGGGCACCAGGTGAGCAGTGTTACACAGCTGTGCTCGCCCATGACAGGAAGGCATGTGCCTGCAGCAGGTGGCCATGTTGTCTGGTGCTGAGGGGGCGGTGTCCGGTCATGTACACGCCCACATGCTTATGACAATACCTTCCTCCCAGCACGAGTAAAACATGGCCGCAACTCTGATCTGCTGATTGTCGTGCAGAGCTGCACGTGGTGCCCAACAACCAATGAGGTGGCGGGAATAGTCTGTGGAATGTCAATATATGCCGGCGGGCCTCGCGTGCAGTGTTACAGAGGGTGACGTCACAGCTAGTGCGGCCGTTTACCCGACTGCCGGCCATGGCAAAAAGGCCATTCCTGGGATCGAGGATCCGCTACAGGGGGCGCTGCCAACACGGATCCCCATACACTGACCTATTAGGAGCAGAAGCCCCGGTGCCCGCAGCACCTCTCCCAGCATGTCTGTAGGAGGAGCAAGATGGCGCCTGGCACGTCACCACCATGTGATCAAATGAGGGAGGAGTCAGCCATGTGGTCATGTGATAGCAGTGGGAGGAGTCCGCCGACACGCGTCACCTCGAGGCAGAAGTTCACTGTCCTAGCGATGGCGCTCGCCGCCTGTCTTGTATGACACACGGGGACTGCGTCACACCGCGCATGCGTTAACCCGCTCGCGCTGCGGAGTCCGGCGGTGCGCGCCAAAAACCAACCCGCGTGAGAATGCGCCGCGGCGCGCGGAGCCGTTCTACGTCCGTGTACCACATGCTATGCTCGCAGGTAGCACGTCCTCGGCTCCCCACAGTCCCTAAACTGTTGTCTCGCAGTCACCAGCTGTGGTGCTGCTGGCGGTGCTGTGTGCACCCGAGATTGTCCTTCCCTGATCGCGCTAATCTGGTACCGCGCGAGGAGTAGTGCTGGCGCGCATACTTCCGCCAGCGGCGGCGCCCGAAGGATGTCAGTCTCAGGGTCACCACTGTGGGGGGCACTATTAGTACTAAGGCTACTGTGGGGGGCACTATTAGTACTGGGGCCACTGTGGGGGACACTATTAGTACTGGGGCCACTGTAGGAGGAACTATTATTACTAAGGCTAATGTGGGGGGCACTATTAGTACTGGGGCCACTGTGGGGGACACTTAGTACTGGGGCCACTGTGGGGGGCACTATTAGTACTAAGGCTACTGTGGGGGGCACTATTAGTACTAAGGCTACTGTGGGGGGCATTATAAGTACTAAGGCTACTGTGGGGGGCACTATTAGTACTGGGGCCACTGTGGGGGGCACTATTAGTACTAAGGCTACTGTGGGGGGCACTATTAGTACTAAGGCTACTGTGGGGGGCACTATTAGTACTGGGGCCACTGTGGGGGACACTATTAGTACTAAGGCTACTGTGGGGGGCACTATTAGTACTAAGGCTACTGTGGGGGGCACTATTAGTACTGGGGCCACTGTGGGGGACACTATTAGTACTAAGGCTACTGTGGGGGGCACTATTAGTACTGGGGCCACTGTGGGGGACACTATTACTACTGGGGCCACTGGGGGGCACTATTAGTACTAAGGCTACTGTGGGGGCACTATTAGTTCTGGGGCCACTGCGGGGGACCCTATTACTACTGGGGCCACTGTGGGGGACCCTATTACTACTGGGGCCACTGTGGGGGACCCTATTACTACTGGGGCCGCTGTGGGGGTCACTATTACTACTGGGGCCGCTGTGGGGGTCACTATTACTACTGGGGTCACTGTGGGGGGCACTATTAGTACTGGGGTCACTGTGGAGGGCACTATTACTACTGGGGCCACTGTGGGGGACACTTACTACTGGGGCCACTGTGGGGGACACTATTACTACTGGGGCCACTGTGGAGGGCACTATTACAACGGGCCAATGTGGGGGGACACTATTACTACTGGGACCACTGTAGGCGGAACTATTATTACTAAGGCTAATGTGGGGGGCACTATTAGTACTGGGGTCACTGTGGGGGCACTATTAGTACTGGGGCCACTGTGGGGGCACTATTAGTACTGGGGCCACTGTGGGGGACACTATTACTACTGGGGCCACTGTGGGGGACACTATTACTACTGGGGCCACTGTGGGGCACCCTATTACTACTGGGGCCACTGTGGGGGACACTATTACTACTGGGGCCACTGTAGGAGGAACTATTATTACTAAGGCTAATGTGGGGGGCACAATTATTACTGAGGCCACTGTGGGGGACACTATTACTACTGAGGCCACTGTGGGGGCACTATTAGTACTGGGGCCACTGTGGGGGGCACTATTAGTACTGGGCCACTGTGGGGGACACTATTAGTACTGGGGCCACTGTGGGGGGGGGCTATTACTACTGGGGCCACTGTGGGGGGCACTATTACTACTGGGGCTACTGTGGGGGACACTATTAATACTGGGGCCACTGTGGAGGGCACTATTACAACGGGCCACTGTGGGGGGGCACTATTAGTACTGGGGCCACTGTGGGGGACACTATTACTACTGGGACCACTGTAGGAAGAACTATTATTACTAAGGCTAATGTGGGGGGCACTATTAGTACTGGGGTCACTGTGGGGGGCACTATTACTACTGGGGCCACTGTGGGGGACACTTACTACTGGGGCCACTGTGGGGGACACTATTACTACTGGGGCCACTGTGGGGGGGGTCACTATTACTACTGGGGCCACTGTAGGAGGAACTATTATTACTAAGGCTAATGTGGGGGGCACTATTAGTACTGGGGCCACTGTGGGGGACACTATTACTACTGGGGCCACTGTAAGGGACACTATTACTACTAGGGCCACTGTGGGGGACACTATTAGTACTGGGGCCACTGTGGGGGGGCACTATTAGTACTGGGGGCCGCAGTGGGATGTCACTATTACTACTGGGGACCGCTGTGGGATGTCACTATTACTACTGGGCCGCTGTGGGATGTCACTATTACTACTGGGGCTACTGAAGGAGTAACTATTACTACTAAGGCTACTGTGGAGTACACTATTATTACTGAGGCCACTATGTGAGTCACTATTACTACTGAGGCCACTGTGGGGGGCACAATTACTACTGGGGCCACTGTGGGGGACACTATTACTACTGAGGCCACTGTGTGAGTCACTATTACTACTGAGGCCACTGTGGGGGGCACAATTATTACTGAGGCCACTGTGGGGGACACTATTACAACTGAGGCCACTGTGGGGGACACTATTACAACTGAGGCCACTGTGGGGGACACTTACTACTGAGGCCACTGTGGGGGACACTATTACTACTGAGGCCACTGTGGGGGACACTATTACTACTGAGGCCACTGTGGGGGACACTATTACTACTGAGGCCACTGTGGGGGACACTATTACTACTGAGGCCACTGTGGGGGACACTATTACTACTGAGGCCACTGTGGGGGACACTATTACTACTGAGGCCACTGTGGGGGACACTATTACTACTGAGGCCACTGTGGGGGACACTATTACTACTGAGGCCATTGTGGGGGACACTATTACTACTGAGGCCACTGTGGGGGACACTATTACTACTGAGGCCACTGTGGGGGACACTATTACTACTGAGGCCACTGTGGGGGACACTATTACTACTGAGGCCACTGTGGGGGACACTATTACTACTGAGGCCACTGTGGGGGACACTATTACTACTGAGGCCACTGTGGGGGACACTATTACTACTGAGGCCACTGTGGGGGACACTATTACTACTGAGGCCACTGTGGGGGACACTATTACTACTGGGGCCATTGTGGGGGACACTATTACTACTGGGGCCATTGTGGGGGACACTATTACTGCTGAGGCCATTGTGGGGTGTCACTATTACTACTGGGAACATCGTGGGGGGGCACTATTGCTGCTGGGGCTACCGTGGGGTGTCACACTTACTACAGAGGCTGCTGGGGGGGGGGTTACTATTACTATTGAGGACTCTGTGGGTGTCACTATTACTACTGAGGCTGTTTTGGGGGGGTCACTGTCTACTGAGGTCACTGTGGAGTTAACCATTACCAAAGGGGCTGCTGTGAGGGTCACTATTACTACTGGGGTCGCTATGGGGGTCACTATTACTACTGGGACCACTGTGGGGGTCACTAATATTACTGAGGACACTGTGGGGGTCACTGTTACAACTGGGACCATTGTGGGGGACACTGCTACTGCTACGGTCCACTGTGGGATGTCACTATTACTACTGGGGTCGCTGTGAGATGTCACTATTACTACTGGGGGCCGCTGTGGGGTGTCACTATTACTACTGGAGGCCGCTGTGTGATGTCACTATTACTACTGGGGGCCGCTGTGGGGTGTCACTATTATACTGGGGGCCGCTGTGGGTGTCACTATTATACTGGGGCCGCTGTGGGATGTCACTATTATACTGGGGCCGCTGTGGGATGTCACTATTATACTGGGGGCCTCTGTGGGATGTCACTATTACTACTGGGGGCCGCTGTGGGATGTCACTATTATACTGGGGGCCGCTGTGGGGTGTCACTATTACTACTGGGGTCGCTGTGGGATGTCATTATTACTCCTGTGGCGGGTTACTATTACTACTGGGACTACTGTGGAGTACACTATTACTACTGAGGCCACTGTGGGGGACACTTACTACTGAGGCCACTGTGGGGGGCACTATTACTACTGAGGTCACTATGGAGGGACACTATTACTACTAAGGCCACTGTGGAGGACACAATTACTACTGGGGCTACTGTAGGGGGCACTATTACTACTGGGGCCACTGTGGGATGTCACTATTACTACTGAGGCCACTGTGGAGGACACTATTACTATTGAGGCCACTGTGGGGGGCACTATTACTACTGGAGTCACTGTGGGGGACACTATTACTACTGAGGCCACTGTTGGGGACTGTATTACTACTGGGGCCACTGTGGGGGTCACTTTTACTACTGGGGCCACTGTGGGGGGACACTATTACTACTGAAACCACTGTGGGGGGACACTATTACTACTGAGGCCACTGTGGGGGACAGGATTACTACTGGGGCCACTGTGGGAGTCACTATTACTACTGGGGCCATTGTGGGGGGACACTATTACTACTGAGGACACTGGGTGTCACTATTACTACTGGGACCATTGTGGGGGGTCACTAGTACTACTGAGGACACTGTGGAAGTCACCATTACCAATGGGGCCGCTGTAGGGGTCAATATTACTGCTAGGGTCGCTATGAGGGGCAATATTATTACTAGGCCCACTGTGGGGGTCACTATTACTACAGAGACCAACATGGAATTTACTATTACTTCTGAGGCAACTATAGCAGGAACTGTTACCACTGTGGGGGTCACTATTACTACTGAGGCCACTGTGAGGTTTCACTATTGCTACTGGGACCACTGTGGGGAGTACTTTTACTACTAGGGCCACTATAGAGGGCACTATTATAACTGGGGCCACTGTAGGGTCACTTTTGCTATTTGGGCCACTGTAGGGGGTACAAATAGTACTTGTTTCACTGTGGAGGTAACTATTACTACAGAGACCACCGTAGAAGTCAACATTACTACTGAGGCCATTATAGCAGGCACTGTGACCACTGTGGGGGACACTACTGCTACTGGGGCCAATATGAGAGACACTACTACTGTCAGGGTCACTTTCTACTGTGACCACTTTGCGGGTCACTATTACTACTAGGACCAATGTGGGGGACACTGTTACTGCTGTGGCAGCTTTGGGGTGTCACTATTACTATTGGGGCCACTGTGGGGGTCACTATTACTACTGGGGCCACTATTACTACTGAGGCCGCTGTTGAGGGTCACTATTACTACTGGAGCCACTGTGAGAGGCCACTATTACTACTGGAGCCACTGTGGGAGGCACTATTATAACCAGGGTCACTGTGGGAGACACTAATACCACTGGGGTCACTTTTTCTATTTGGTCCACTATAGGCCACTGTGTAGGCCACTGTTACTACAGAGACCAACATGGAATTCACTATTACTTCTGAGGCAACTATAGCAGGAACTGTTACCACTGTGGGGGGACATGATAGTTACTGAGGCCACTATGGGGGACAGTTTTACTACTGGGGCCAATATGGGAGACACTATTACTACTAGTGCCACTTTGGGGGGGGTCACTGTTACTACTGGGACCAATGTAGGAAGCACTTTTACTACTGGGGCAACTTTAGGGGTCACTAATACTACTGAGGCCACTGTGGGCGTCTCTATTACTACTGGGACCACTGTTGGGGTCACTATTACTACTGGAGCCACTGTGAGAGGCCACTATTACTACTGGAGCCACTATGGGAGGCACTATTACAACCAGGGTCACTATGGGAGACACTATTACCACTGGGGTCACTTTTTCTATTCGGTCCACTATAGGCCACTATTACTACAGAGACCAACGTGGAATTCACTATTACTTCTGAGGCAACAATAGCAGGAACTGTTACCACTGTGGGGGGACATGATAGTTACTGAGGCCACTATGGGGGACAGTTTTACTACTGGGGCCAATATGGGAGACACTATTACTACTAGTGCCACTTTGGGGGGGTCACTGTTACTACTGGGACCAATGTAGGAAGCACTTTTACTACTGGGGCAACTTTAGGGGTCACTATTACTACTGGGGCCACTGTGGGGGTCGCTATTACTACTGGAGCCACTGTGGGGGTCGATATTACTACTGGGGCCACTGTGGGTGGCAGTATTACTACTGGAGCCACTGTGGGGGCATTATTACTACTAGGGTCACTGTGAGGGGGGGATACTATTACTACTGAGGCCACTGTGGGGGGACGCTATTACTACTGAGGCCACCGTAGGGGGACACTATTGCTTCTAGGGCCACTATAGAGGGCACTATTATAACTGGGGCCACTGTGGGGGTCACTTTTGCTATTTGGTCCACTATAGGCGGCATAATTACTACTGGTGCCACTGTGTAGGCCACTATTACTACAGAGACCAACGTGGAATTCACTATTACTTCTGAGGCAACTATAGCAGGAACTGTTACCACTGTGGGGAACAATGATATGGAGGGGGAAAGGACTTGATCTGAGTATTTAATCGTGACTGCTTTTATTAATGTAGTGCCCAAGGAACAACAAGGAAGACGCGTTTCAGTTCACAGAACCGTGATCACTTCATACCGTGTCTACATAGTTCATCCATTTAAATAGAAAACTCATTAAAATCACTTGTTCCATTAACTCCTTAAACTTGCTCTACAACCCGGGCTGTGGATCTCTCCTCCCAAGACACACACCACATTGTCATTACAAAAATGAACATACGACTATGAAGTTATGAAAGACAATGCACAAATAAGATACAAAAACTCATAAATAGAATAGATTACAACTGATGAGGAATTAGAAGTTTATTCACTATTACTTCTGAGGCAACTATAGCAGGAACTGTTACCACTGGGACCACTGTGGGGCGACATGACAGTTACTGAGGCCACTATAGGGGAGAGTTTTACTACTGGGGCCAATATGGGAGACACTATTACTACAAGTGCCACTTTGAGGGTCACTGTTACTACTGCGACCACTGTGGGGAGCACTATTACTACTGAAGCCACTGTGGGGGCACTATAACTGCTGGGACCACTGTGGGGATCACTATCACTACTAGGAACACTATGGGGGTCACTATTACTACTGGGACCATTGTTGGGGTCACTATTACTATTGAGGCCACTGTGGGGGACACTATTACTACTGGGACCACTGTGGGGGACACTATTACTACTGGGACCACTGTGGGGGTCTCTATTACTATTGAGGCCACTGTGGGGGTTACTATTACTACTGGGACCACTGTGGGGGTCACTATTACTATTGAGGCCACTGTGGGGGACACTATTACTACTGGGACCACTGTGGGGGACACTATTACTACTGGGACCACTGTGGGGGTCTCTATTACTATTGAGGCCACTGTGGGGGACACTATTACTACTGGGGCCACTGTTGGGGTCACTATTACTACTGGGACTATTGTGGAGGACATGATTACTGCTGGGGCCACTATAGGGGTCACTGGTACTATTGTATCTTGATGCCACCAGGAAGTACTAGTGGAGTAAAGATTGACAGGATGGTGACGCCCCCTGTACCGGATTAGCTGCACAGCATGTTCGGCGGCAGGTCCTGGAAGGTCACAAAAGATTTTTAGAAAAGGGATACAGCGGCCGCCGGCACTGTAGCCGCGCACCCAGAGCTGCAAGTGCACTGTCTGCATAGATTTCTGGCGGCCGTGGGAGGTTTGCCTGAGGGTTAGTGTTCTTGTTAAGCTTACATGATTACATGTAAATGCTGGCATGTTACAGCGGTAACATGGCAGCATTTGCAGGTAATAATGTAAGCCTAAGTACAACAGTAACCCTCAGGCTAACCCTCCTCTATTACTACTGAGGCCACTCTGTGGGGCACTAAATTTACTGGAGCCAATGTGGAAGACACTGGTCCTGCGGAGACCACTCTGGGAAACATTAATACTGAGGCCACTTAAGGGGCACTATTACTACTTAGGTGACTGTGTGTGTGTGTGTGTGTGGGGGGGGGGGGGGGCACTATTTCTACTGGGGCCACTATGGAAGACACTGGTCCTGCGGGGGCCACTGTGGTGGACACTTAGTACTGGGTCAACTATAGTAGGCACTATTACTACTGAGGCCACCGTAGGGGGACACTATTGCTTCTAGGGCCACTATAGAGGGCACTATTATAACTGGGGCCACTGTGGGGGTCACTTTTGCTATTTGGTCCACTATAGGCGGCATAATTACTACTGGTGCCACTGTGTAGGCCACTATTACTACAGAGACCAACGTGGAATTCACTATTACTTCTGAGGCAACTATAGCAGGAACTGTTACCACTGTGGGGAACAATGATATGGAGGGGGAAAGGACTTGATCTGAGTATTTAATCGTGACTGCTTTTATTAATGTAGTGCCCAAGGAACAACAAGGAAGACGCGTTTCAGTTCACAGAACCGTGATCACTTCATACCGTGTCTACATAGTTCATCCATTTAAATAGAAAACTCATTAAAATCACTTGTTCCATTAACTCCTTAAACTTGCTCTACAACCCGGGCTGTGGATCTCTCCTCCCAAGACACACACCACATTGTCATTACAAAAATGAACATACGACTATGAAGTTATGAAAGACAATGCACAAATAAGATACAAAAACTCATAAATAGAATAGATTACAACTGATGAGGAATTAGAAGTTTATTCACTATTACTTCTGAGGCAACTATAGCAGGAACTGGGACCACTGTGGGGCGACATGACAGTTACTGAGGCCACTATGGGGGACAGTTTTACTACTGGGGCCAATATGGGAGACACTATTACTACAAGTGCCACTTTGGGGGGGTCACTGTTACTACTGCGACCACTGTGAGGAGCACTATTACTACTGAAGCCACTGTGGGGGCACTATAACTGCTGGGACCACTGTGGGGATCACTATCACTACTAGGAACACTATGGGGGTCACTATTACTACTGGGACCATTGTTGGGGTCACTATTACTATTGAGGCCACTGTGGGGGACACTATTACTACTGGGACCACTGTGGGGGACACTATTACTACTGGGACCACTGTGGGGGACACTATTACTACTGGGACCACTGTGGGGGTCTCTATTACTATTGAGGCCACTGTGGGGGTTACTATTACTACTGGGACCACTGTTGGGGTCACTATTACTATTGAGGCCCCTGTGGGGGACACTATTACTACTGGGACCACTGTGGGGGTCTCTATTACTATTGAGGCCACTGTGGGGGACACTATTACTACTGGGGCCACTGTTGGGGTCACTATTACTACTGGGGCCACTGTTGGGGTCACTATTACTACTGGGACTATTGTGGAGGACATGGTTACTGCTGGGGCCACTGTTGGGGTCACTGGTACTATTGTATCTTGATGCCACCAGGAAGTACTAGTGGAGTAAAGATTGACAGGATGGTGACGCCCCCTGTACCGGATTAGCTGCACAGCATGTTCGGCAGCAGTTCCTGGAAGGTCACAAAAGATTTTTAGAAAAGGGATACAGCGGCCGCCGGCACTGTAGCCGCGCACCCAGAGCTGCAAGTGCACTGTCTGCATAGATTTCTGGCGGCCGTGGGAGGTTTGCCTGAGGGTTAGTGTTCTTGTTAGGCTTACATGATTACATGTAAATGCTTGCATGTTACAGCGGTAACATGGCAGCATTTGCAGGTAATAATGTAAGCCTAAGTACAACAGTAACCCTCAGGCTAACCCTCCTCTATTACTACTGAGGCCACTCTGTGGGGCACTAAATTTACTGGAGCCAATGTGGAAGACACTGGTCCTGCGGAGACCACTCTGGGAAACATTAATACTGAGGCCACTTAAGGGGCACTATTACTACTTAGGTGACTGTGTGTGTGTGTGTGTGTGGGGGGGGGGGGGGCACTATTTCTACTGGGGCCACTATGGAAGACACTGGTCCTGCGGGGGCCACTGTGGTGGACACTTAGTACTGGGTCAACTATAGTAGGCACTATTACTACTGAGGCCACCGTAGGGGGACACTATTGCTTCTAGGGCCACTATAGAGGGCACTATTATAACTGGGGCCACTGTGGGGGTCACTTTTGCTATTTGGTCCACTATAGGCGGCATAATTACTACTGGTGCCACTGTGTAGGCCACTATTACTACAGAGACCAACGTGGAATTCACTATTACTTCTGAGGCAACTATAGCAGGAACTGTTACCACTGTGGGGAACAATGATATGGAGGGGGAAAGGACTTGATCTGAGTATTTAATCGTGACTGCTTTTATTAATGTAGTGCCCAAGGAACAACAAGGAAGACGCGTTTCAGTTCACAGAACCGTGATCACTTCATACCGTGTCTACATAGTTCATCCATTTAAATAGAAAACTCATTAAAATCACTTGTTCCATTAACTCCTTAAACTTGCTCTACAACCCGGGCTGTGGATCTCTCCTCCCAAGACACACACCACATTGTCATTACAAAAATGAACATACGACTATGAAGTTATGAAAGACAATGCACAAATAAGATACAAAAACTCATAAATAGAATAGATTACAACTGATGAGGAATTAGAAGTTTATTCACTATTACTTCTGAGGCAACTATAGCAGGAACTGGGACCACTGTGGGGCGACATGACAGTTACTGAGGCCACTATGGGGGACAGTTTTACTACTGGGGCCAATATGGGAGACACTATTACTACAAGTGCCACTTTGGGGGGGTCACTGTTACTACTGCGACCACTGTGAGGAGCACTATTACTACTGAAGCCACTGTGGGGGCACTATAACTGCTGGGACCACTGTGGGGATCACTATCACTACTAGGAACACTATGGGGGTCACTATTACTACTGGGACCATTGTTGGGGTCACTATTACTATTGAGGCCACTGTGGGGGACACTATTACTACTGGGACCACTGTGGGGGACACTATTACTACTGGGACCACTGTGGGGGACACTATTACTACTGGGACCACTGTGGGGGTCTCTATTACTATTGAGGCCACTGTGGGGGTTACTATTACTACTGGGACCACTGTTGGGGTCACTATTACTATTGAGGCCCCTGTGGGGGACACTATTACTACTGGGACCACTGTGGGGGTCTCTATTACTATTGAGGCCACTGTGGGGGACACTATTACTACTGGGGCCACTGTTGGGGTCACTATTACTACTGGGGCCACTGTTGGGGTCACTATTACTACTGGGACTATTGTGGAGGACATGGTTACTGCTGGGGCCACTGTTGGGGTCACTGGTACTATTGTATCTTGATGCCACCAGGAAGTACTAGTGGAGTAAAGATTGACAGGATGGTGACGCCCCCTGTACCGGATTAGCTGCACAGCATGTTCGGCAGCAGTTCCTGGAAGGTCACAAAAGATTTTTAGAAAAGGGATACAGCGGCCGCCGGCACTGTAGCCGCGCACCCAGAGCTGCAAGTGCACTGTCTGCATAGATTTCTGGCGGCCGTGGGAGGTTTGCCTGAGGGTTAGTGTTCTTGTTAGGCTTACATGATTACATGTAAATGCTTGCATGTTACAGCGGTAACATGGCAGCATTTGCAGGTAATAATGTAAGCCTAAGTACAACAGTAACCCTCAGGCTAACCCTCCTCTATTACTACTGAGGCCACTCTGTGGGGCACTAAATTTACTGGAGCCAATGTGGAAGACACTGGTCCTGCGGAGACCACTCTGGGAAACATTAATACTGAGGCCACTTAAGGGGCACTATTACTACTTAGGTGACTGTGTGTGTGTGTGTGGGGGGGGGGGCACTATTTCTACTGGGGCCACTATGGAAGACACTGGTCCTGCGGGGGCCACTGTGGAAGACACTATTACTACTGGGGCCAACTATAGTAGGCACTATTATTACTGGGGCCACTAGTGGCGTCTCTGTTACTACTTAGGCATCTGTGGGAGTCACTATTACCACTGGCGCCACTGTGGGTGTTCCTATTACTACTTTGGGCCACTATACGGGGCATTATTACTACTGAAGCCACTGTGGGAGTCACTATTACTACTGAGGCCACTGTGGAGGACACAATTACTACTGGGGCCACTGTAGGAGTAACTATTAATACTAAGGCTACTGTGGGGGACATTCTTATTACTGAGGCCACTGTGGGGGAAATTATTACTACTGAGGCAACTGTGGGGGACACTATTACTGGGGTCACTGTGGGGGACACTTACTACTGAGGCCACTCTATGGGGCAGTATTACTACTGGGGCCACTGTATGGGGCAGTATTACTACTGGGGCCACTGTATGGGGCAGTATTACTACTGGGGCCACTGTATGGGGCAGTATTACTACTGGGGCCACTGTGGGGGGCACTATTACTACTAGGGTCACTGTGGGGGGCACTATTACTACTAGGGTCACTGTGGGGGGCACTATTACTACTAGGGTCACTGTGGGGGGCACTATTACTACTAGGGTCACTGTGGGGGGCACTATTACTACTAGGGTCACTGTGGGGGGCACTATTACTACTAGGGTCACTGTGGGGGGCACTATTACTACTAGGGTCACTGTGGGGGGCACTATTACTACTAGGGTCACTGTGGGGGGCACTATTACTACTAGGGTCACTGTGGGGGGCACTAATACTACTGAGGCCACTGTGGGGGGCAGTATTACTACTGGGGCCACTGTGGGGGGCAGTATTACTACTGGGGCCACTGTGGGGGTCGCTATTACTACTGGGGCCACTGTGGGAGTCACTATTGCTACTGAGGCCATTGTGGGGGGACACTATTACTACTGAGGCCACTGTGGGGGACACGATTACTACTGAGGACACTGGGTGTCACTATTACTACTGGGGCCATTGTGGGGGTCACTAGTACTCCTGAGGACACTGTGGAGGTCACCATTACCAATGGTGCTGCTGTGGGGGGTCAATATTACTACTGGGACCACAGTGGGTGTCACTATTACTACTGAGGACACTGTGGGGTCACTGTCACTACTGGAACCATTGTAGGGGACACTTAATGCTAAGGGCCACTTTGGGGTGTCAGTACTACTACTGAGGCCACTATAGAGGGCACTATTATAACTGGGCCACTGTGGGGGTCACTTTTGCTATTTGAGCCACTATAGGGGGTACAAATAGTACTTGTTTCACTGTGGAGGTAACTATTACTACAGAGACCACCGTAGAAGTCAACATTACTACTGAGGACATTATGCAGACACTGGGACCACTGTTGGGGGACACTATTGCAACTGGGGCCAATATGAGAGACACTACTACTACTGACGCCACTGTGAGGGTTACTTTCTACTGTGACCACATTGCGGGTCACTATTACTACTGGGACCAATGTGGGGGACACTTACTGCAGGGGCAGCTGTGGGGTGTCACTATTACTATTGGGGCCACTGTGGAGGTCACTATTACTACTGGGGCCACTTTTACTACTGAGGCCGCTGTTGAAGGTCACTATTACTACTGGAACCACTGTGGGGGGCACTCTTACAACCAGGGTCACTGTGGGAGACACTATTACCACTGGGGTCACTGTGGGAGGTCACTTTTTGTATTTGGGCCACTATAGGCGGCATAATTACTACTGGTGCCACTGTGTAGGTCGCTATTACTACAGAGACCAACGTGGAATTCACTATGCATAAATAAGATACAAAAACTCAAATAGAATAGATTACAAGTGATGAGTAATTAGAAGTTTATTCACTATTACTTCTGAGGCAACTATAGCAGGAACTGTTACCACTGGGACCACTGTGGGGCGACATGATAGTTACTGAGGCCACTATGGGGGACAGTTTTACTACTGGGGCCAATATGGGAGACACTATTACTACTAGTGCCACTTTGGGGGTCACTGTTACTACTGGGACCACTGTAGGAAGCACTTTTTCTACTGGGACCACTGTGGGGGGCACTATTACTACTGAAGCCACTGTGGGGGCTCTATAACTGCTGGGACCACTGTGGGGATCACTATCACTACTAGGAACACTATGGGGGTCACTATTACTACTGGGACCATTGTGGCGGTCAGTAATACTATTGAGGCCACCGTGGGGGTCACTATTAATACTGAGGCCACCGTGGGGGGTCACTATCACTACTGAGGCCACTGCAGGGGTCTCTATTACTACTGGGACCACTGTTGGGGTCATGGTTACTGCTGGGGGTGTCACTATTACTACTAAGCCCGCTGTGGGGGTGGGTCACTTATTGCTGGGGATACTGTGGGGATCACTATTACTACTAGGAACACCATGAGAGGCACTATTACTACTGGGAATACTGTGTGGGGCACTATTACTTCTGTGGGGAGCACTATTACTGCTGAGGCTATCATGGGCTTCACTTTTACCGCTGGAGCCACTGTGCTGGCTACTATTACTGCTGGAGATGCTGTGGAGGGTCACGATTACTACTCAGAACACTGTAGGTGTCACTATTACTACTGAGGACATTGTGGAGTCACTATTACTACTGGGACCACTGTGGGGGCACTATTACTACTGGGGCCACTGTGGAGGTCACTATAACTACTGAGACCACCATCGAAGTCACTATTACTACTGAGGCCACTATAGCAGGCACTATTACTACTTGGGTCACTGTGAAGGGCACTAATAATGCTGGGGTCGCTGTGGAGTGTCACTATTACTACTGAGGACACTGGGCATCACTATGACTGCTGTGGGCGTCTCACTATTAGTACTGGGACCACTGTGGGGGTTACTATTAGTACTTAGACCACTGTGGGTGTTACTATTACTACTAAGGATGTTGTGGGGGTCATTATTATTACTGGGACATTGTGGGGGACACTGATACTGCTGGAGCCGCTTTGGGGGTCACTATTACTGCTAAGGGCCGCTGTGGGGGTCACTTACTACTGGGGCCACCGTTGGGAGCACTATTAATACTGGAGCCACTGTTGGGGTCTCTCTTACTAGTGGGGCCACTGTGGGGGTCACTATTACCACTGGGACCACTATGCAGGGGAACGATTACTACTGGGACCACTGTTTGGGCCACAATTTCTACTGGGGTTACTGTGGGGGGCACTATTACTACTGGGGCCACTGTGGGAGACACTTACTACTGTGGGGGGCACTATTGCTACTTGGGCCACTGTAGGCAGCAGAAATACCACTGATGCCACTGTGGAGGTCACTATTATTAAAGAGACTACTGTGGGAGTCACTATTACTACTGGGACCACTGTGGGGGACACTATTGCTACTGAGGTCACTATGGGTGGCAGTATTACTACTAGTGCCAATGTGGGGGGTCAATATTATTCCTGAGGACACTGTGGGGGACACGGTTACTGCTGGGGCCTCTGTGGGGGGATCACTACTGCTGGGGCCTCTGTGGAGGTCACTTCTACTACTGGGATCCCTGTGGGTGTCACTTTTACTACTGGGACTATTGTTGGGCACATGGTTACTACTGGGGCCACTATGGGGGGTGACTATTACTACTGAGGCCACAGTGGGGGTTCACTATTACTACTCAGGCTGCTGGGGGGGGGGGGCTTTTACTACTAGAGACACTATAGTGGGCACTATTACTACTGGAACCACTTTGGGGGGCACTATTACAACCGGGGCCATTGTGGGAGACACTTACTACTGGGGCCACTGTGGGGGTCATTTTATCTGTTTGGGCCACTATAGGCGGCACAATTACTACTGGTGCCACTGTGTAGGTCACTATTACTACTGAGGCAACTATAGCAGGCACTGGGACAACTGTGGGGGGGGGGGGGGGCACTATTACTGCTGAGGTCACTATTACTACTGAAGCCACTGTGGGAGGCAATATTACTGCTGGGGCCACTGTGGGGATCACTATTATCACTGAGGACACTGTGGGAGTCACTATTACTATTGAGGCCACCATGGGGGGGCAGTAAAATTACTGTGGCCACTGTGGGAGACACTATTACCACTAGGGCCACTGTGGTGGTCATTTTTTCTATTTGGGCCACTATAGGCAGGACAATTACTACTAGTGCCACTGTGTAGGTCACTATTACTACTGCGGCAACTATAGCAGGCACTGGGACAACTGTGGGGGAACATGATACTTACTGGGCCACTATGGGGGGCAGTTTTACGACTGGGACCACTGTGGGGGGACACTATTGCTACTGAGGCCACTGTGTGGGTCACTATTACTACTGGATCACTGTATGGGTCACTATTACTACTGAGACCACTATGTGGGACACTGTTACTGCTGGGGTTGCTGTGGGGCTTAATGTTACTACTGGGACTACCGTAGGAGGCACTATTAGTACTCAGGCTACTATGAGAGACACTTACTGTTGGAGCTACTGTGGGGATCACTATTAGTACAAGGAACACTATGGAAGGCACTATTACTACTGGACTACTGTGTGGGACACTTACTACTGGGGCCACAATGAGAGAACTGTTACCACTGAGGCCACTGTGGGGGGCACTATTACTGCTGAGGTCACTATTTCTACTGAAGCCACTGTGGGAGGCACTATTACTGCTGGGGCCACTGTAGGGGTCACTATTACCACTGAGGACACTGTGGGAGTCACTATTAGTGTTGGGGCCACTATGGGGGGCAATAAAATTACTGTGGCCACTGGTGGGAGACACTATTACTGCAGAGACTACTACAGGGGTGACTTATTACTGGGGCCACTGTGGGGGACACTATTACTGAGGCCAGTTAAGCGGCACTATTACTACTGGGGCCACTGTGGAAGACACTATTACTACTGGGGCAACTGTAGGAGGCACTTTTACTACTGGGACCACTAGCGGGGGTCCTTGTTACTACTAAGGCAACTGTGGGAGTCACTACTACTGGCACCACTGTGGGGATCCCTATTAATACTTAGGGCCACTATACGGGGCATTATTATTACTGGGGCTAATGTGGGGGAGACGGTTAGTACTGAGGCAGCCATTGGGGGGGCACTACTTCTACTGAGGCCATTGTGAGGATCACTATTACTACTGGGACCACTGTGGGGGTCACTATTACTACTGAGGCCACTGTGGGGGTCACTATTACTTCTGGGGCCACTGTGGGGGTCATTTTTACTTCTGGGGCCAATATAGGGGATTTTAGGGTTTTGACTTTTTTCAAAATATACATTTTCCTAATGTTGCCTGTATGTTTGTTTTAGCAGACAGTTTTGCTACTTGGCACAATATAAGGAACACTATTACTACTGTGGCCACTATAGGGGGTAATATTACTACTTAGGGCAATTTTTCAGGGGTCACTAGTAGTACTGTAGGGGGTAACTATTACTACTGATGCCACTGTAGGGGTTAATATTACTAATAGGGCCACTGTGGGGGGGGGGGGGGCACTATTACTACTGAGGCCACTGTAGGGGTCAATACTACTAATAGGGCCACTGTGGGGGGGGGGGGGCACTATTACTACCGAGGCCACTATTGGGGGTCAATATTACTGCTGAGGTCACTATAGTAAATGTGCCATCTTGGAATACCTCAAGGAGAACAACGGAATAACTCCTCACCAGCGTGGATTCGTGAGGGGTCGATCATGTCAGACCAATCTGATCAGCTTCTACCATGAAGTAAGCTCTATTGATCTTGTATATCTGGACTTCTCTAAGGCATTTGACACCGTGCCACATAATAGGCTGATGTATAAAATGAGAAGCTCGGATTGGGCGAAAAACATATGTATCTGGGTAAAGAACTGGCTCAGAGATAGAAAGCAGAGGGGGGTAATAAATGGTTCGTACTCTGGGCCCCCATCACTAGTGGGGGCCACAGGGTTCAGTATTGGGCCCCATTCTGGTCAATATATTTACCAAAGACCTGATAGAGGGGCTGCACAGCAAAATATCAATATTTACAGATGATACAAAATTATACAAGATAACCCCTTCAGTGGTGGGTTTCTCACCCCCCCCCCCCCCCCCAGGGCAGGTTCTTTAACCCCTTCAGTGGCAGGTTTCTCACCCCCCCCCCCCAGACCCCCCAGGGCAGGTTCTTTAACCCCTTCAGTGGCGGGTTTCTCACCCACCTGTCAGACCCACCAGGGCAGGTTCTTTAACCCCTTCAGTGGCGGGTTTCTCACCTCCCGTCAGACCCACCGGGGCAGGTTCTTTAACCCCTTCAGTGGCGGGTTTCTCACCCCCCGTCATACCCACCAGGGCAGGTTCTTTAACCCCTTCAGTGGCGGGTTTCTCACCCCTCCGTCAGACCCCCCAGGGCAGGTTCTTTATCCCCTTCAGTGGCGGGTTTCTCACCTCTCGTCAGACCCACCAGGGCAGGTTCTTTAACCCCTTCAGTGGCGGGTTTCTCACCCCCCCTGTCAGACCCACCAGGGCAGCTTCTTTAACCCCTTCAGTGGCGGGTTTCTTAGCCCCCTGTCAGACCCACCAGGGCAGGTTCTTTAACCCCTTCAGTGGCGGGTTTCTTAGCCCCCTGTCAGACCCACCAGGGCAGGTTCTTTAACCCCTTCAGTGGCGGGTTTCTTAGCCCCCTGTCAGACCCACCAGGGCAGGTTCTTTAACCCCTTCAGTGGCGGGTTTCTCACCTCCTGTCAGACCCACCGGGGCAGGTTCTTTAACCCCTTCAGTGGCGGGTTTCTCACCCCCCGTCATACCCACCAGGGCAGGTTCTTTAACCCCTTCAGTGGCGGGTTTCTCACCCCTCCGTCAGACCCCCCAGGGCAGGTTCTTTATCCCCTTCAGTGGCAGGTTTCTCACCCCCCCCCCCCCCCCGTCAGACCCACCAGGGCAGGTTCTTTAACCCCTTCAGTGGCGGGTTTCTCACCTCCCGTCAGACCCACCGGGGCAGGTTCTTTAACCCCTTCAGTGGCGGGTTTCTCACCCCTCCGTCATACCCACCAGGGCAGGTTCTTTAACCCCTTCAGTGGCGGGTTTCTCACCTCCCGTCAGACCCACCAGGGCAGGTTCTTTAACCCCTTCAGTGGCGGGTTTCTCACCTCCCGTCAGACCCACCAGGGCAGGTTCTTTAACCCCTTCAGTGGTGGGTTTCTCACCCCCCCTGTCAGACCCACCAGGGCAGCTTCTTTAACCCCTTCAGTGGCGGGTTTCTTAGCCCCCTGTCAGACCCACCAGGGCAGGTTCTTTAACCCCTTCAGTGGCGGGTTTCTTAGCCCCCTGTCAGACCCACCAGGGCAGGTTCTTTGACCCCTTCAGTGGCGGGTTTCTCACCCACCTGGGCAGGTTCTTTAACCCCTTCAGTGGCGGGTTTCTCACCTCCCGTCAGACCCACCGGGGCAGGTTCTTTAACCCCTTCAGTGGCGGGTTTCTCACCCCCCGTCATACCCACCAGGGCAGGTTCTTTAACCCCTTCAGTGGCGGGTTTCTCACCCCTCCGTCAGACCCCCCAGGGCAGGTTCTTTATCCCCTTCAGTGGCAGGTTTCTCACCCCCCCCCCCCCCCCCGTCAGACCCACCAGGGCAGGTTCTTTATCCCCTTTAGTGGCGGGTTTCTCACCTCCCGTCAGACCCACCAGGGCAGGTTCTTTAACTCCTTCAGTGGCGGGTTTCTCACCTCCCGTCAGACCCACCAGGGCAGGTTCTTTAACCCCTTCAGTGGCGGGTTTCTCACCCACCTGTCAGACCCACCAGGGCAGGTTCTTTAACCCCTTCAGTGGCGGGTTTCTCACCTCCCGTCAGACCCACCGGGGCAGGTTCTTTATCCCCTTTAGTGGCGGGTTTCTCACCTCCCGTCAGACCCACCAGGGCAGGTTCTTTAACTCCTTCAGTGGCGGGTTTCTCACCTCCCGTCAGACCCACCAGGGCAGGTTCTTTAACCCCTTCAGTGGCGGGTTTCTCACCCACCTGTCAGACCCACCAGGGCAGGTTCTTTAACCCCTTCAGTGGCGGGTTTCTCACCTCCCGTCAGACCCACCGGGGCAGGTTCTTTAACCCCTTCAGTGGCGGGTTTCTCACCCCCCGTCATACCCACCAGGGCAGGTTCTTTAACCCCTTCAGTGGCGGGTTTCTCACCCCTCCGTCAGACCCCCCAGGGCAGGTTCTTTATCCCCTTCAGTGGCAGGTTTCTCACCCCCCCCCCCCCCCCCCCCCCCGTCAGACCCACCAGGGCAGCTTCTTTAACCCCTTCAGTGGCGGGTTTCTTAGCCCCCTGTCAGACCCACCAGGGCAGGTTCTTTAACCCCTTCAGTGGCGGGTTTCTTAGCCCCCTGTCAGACCCACCAGGGCAGGTTCTTTGACCCCTTCAGTGGTGGGTTTCTGACCCCCCCCCCCCGGGATTATTCACCCCGGAAAAAAGACGGCTAAGGGGCGACCAAATAACTGTATATAAATCCATGAGAGGACAATACAAGGATCTCTGCCATGATCTGTTTATACCCAGGACTGCGACGGTAACAAGAGGACATCCGCTACGTCTAGAGGAAAGCAGGTTTCATCACCAACACAGGAGGGGGTTCTTTACTGTAAGAGCAGTGAGACTGTGGAACTATCTGTCTGAGGACGTGGTGATGGCAGGATCCTTAGAGGAGTGTAAGAGGGACTAGATGTCTTTCTATGATATTACAGGATATGGACATTAGGTGACCCGCGGGGATGGTGATCCGGGTCGTGGTGTCAGGTAGGTACTATCAGAGGTTGGGCCAGGGATTACTCCTTCCCATTATGGAGTTGGGAAGGAGTTTTTTCCCCTGTAGCAAGTTGGGGTTAGTCCTGCTTACTTTCCCCTGCCCAGGGGTGGCAGCAGCGCAATGATGTCCAGATACACCAGGTAAAGTCCAAATACCGGTCCCACCTGCATTCATTACAGCATAGCAGCGTATTCAGTAAACATGCAGTCCACCATATCATATACAACTGCACACAAACATGTACCGCTTCCTTCAGCGGACCGTCCGGGAAGGTGACTCCACCCCGATAGGCGATGAGCCGACTACCCCCTGTCCGCTCCGTGCTTCCAGGCCCCTTACAGACCAGCACCAGGTCTATATAGACCTCAGGCGCCACAGGCTTCAAGGACCCCGAGCTTGTGAGGGCAGGGATTTAAACTGTGTAGCCGCACCCTTAACTAAATCAAACACAGTGACTGTGCTCAGAGGCCCCCTATAGGCCACTCTTGCTACTGCACGGTTACACCCCCAACTGAGCTAAATTGGCTTCTGCCTTATTGGGGTATTTTTGCCTTCCTCTGGAACAAGGGGGTGGAAACAGGCGGGACTAGATGGACATGGTCTTCATTCAGCCTAACACACTGTTACTGTATTACTACCGATGCAGGAGGCCTTCACTCCGTCCCGGGGGACACTATAGGAGACAGGAGTGATATAATGGGCTCTAGTACTGAGGCCAATGTAATGGTCACTTAATACTAGGACCACCATGTGTGGGGGGCACTATTACCACTGGGGTGGTATGTATAGTGTTAGTCTAGGCTTGTATGCCCCTAGAACGGTGTTGGCCCCCGGTCTGTCTCTACGGAGCACAGTGCTAGTCCTGGTATGTTTATCTGAGTATGGTGCTAGTCCTGGTTTGTCTCCCCTGAGGACTCTACAAGTGCCGGTAGCCTTCCACGAGGACGGTGCTAGCCCCAGTATGTCTCTCCTGAGTACCTTACTAGTCTCAGTAGGTTTCCCTAGAAGACGGTTCCAGCCCCGGCGTGTCTTCCCTAGGGTCAGCGCCTGTCCCTGGTACATCCACACTGAGGACCACACTAGTCCCTGATGCGCTGCTTGCCCCCGATATGTTTACATTGATGATGGTGCTAGTCTTGGACTATTGGTTCCCGAGATTGGTGCTAGTCCCGATAGGGCCTCAGGGAACACCTCCTGGGGGCTGGTGCCGTCCTGGGGGGAGACGCATTGGACTATTGGTTCCCAAGATTGGTGCTAGTCCCGATAGGGCCTCAGGGGACACCTCCTGGGGGGAGACGCATCGTACTCTAACGTTCTAATACACCTTTTGTTACTATGTCTATAACACACCCTGTGGTCCTACCGCTATCCCCTATACAGCATCATGTGAACCAATCCATAACTCGCCACGACTATAGAGCCATACTGCCCCCTGTGTTAGGCACTGACACTACTACTCCCAGACAATGGGCCTGGGTGGATGCAAGGCTCTCCTTAACCCCTTACATTACACAATCCGGTTTCTTCCAGTGTTACCATGGATCATCCTTGCATAGGATTTCTGACCATGCGGGCCGCAGCTTGGACCGGAGATCTACTCTATGATCCATTCTCGCCCACATCATACCTCGAGGCGCTTTCATGATGTCATGCCGCGTCTTGCGGGGCGCCACAGTCGTATCTGTGTCGGTTACCCCGGCCAACGGCTGACGAGGAGTGTGGTCACGCCAAGCAGCACGGACCTGTGTAATCGCAGGGACTTCTGCCTTAGTTCTGCGTTACAGTCCGAGGTCCGCATCACTTGGCTTGCGGGAAGTCCCTGATGTGACGGCGTACATATGACTACTGTGCCACGAGTATACACCTTGCTATACGAGGGTCCTTCATATTACTATGTGGCACTGGAGGGGACACGAGTACGGTACATGGACTCAGACATACGAGTCCCCCCCACACGGGCAGAGGTTGTGTTGACCTGTAATGTCACACCCATCCTATGACTAATAGGGGCGTCTTTTCTGTACGCAGGAGTCAAGACAGTCCGATGCATCCATCTATTCAAAAGCATTTATTTACAAAAACATTTCTAATAAAAAGTCAAAATCAGTAAGCTGGGAAAAGGCCCCCCCCCCCCCCCCCCCCCATCCCCCATGAGGCGGCAGAGCACCCCCAACAGGTTACAGCAGTTTAAATAGAAACTGGGACAAAAAAAAGATCTCAACAGAACACAAAACTGTGTGGGAGGGCGACACGCCACACCATGGGCCCAGAGATCGTCTGCCTGGCCTCGTCAGCTTTAGGATGAGGCCCCCCTGTGACCACCTGCACAGTCCACTCAGGGTTTCTTCAAGGTGCAGCAATGCGGAATGGACAACAGAACCGCGGGATATGACCGGGCACACGTTGTGTGGTCAGACGTAATCCTTGCCACTTGAGGGGGGTTTGGTTCTCGCGCCTCCACTCTTAGGGTAACCTTTGTTGCTGTAGTTGCCTTTGCGAGGACACGAGCAGGACAGAAGAGCTCCTCCAAGAATTACCAGGAGGGAGCCGGCCCAGCCAAGAAACACCCCAGCACCAAACTCATACCTGCAAGAAAAAACAGTCCCAGGTCAAGGATGCCATCTGTGAGGACCACAAGGTGCATCTACACCCATCATCTTATCAACTGGTCCACATACTACACCCATCACTCCTACCAACCCACCATATCCTACACCCACCACTGCTGTAGAAGCTCATTGGCTACCCACCACACTTCCACCAAGTCTGAGGGGTGCAGTAGACCGAATGGTACTCACTTTGTGTTGATTGGTGTAAGTGGGCTGTAGAAATCCCGGATGATCTGGTTACCGTACCAGGAGCAGGCGATGAGGGCAGCCAGACCTGGAAGGCAAGACAGTTGGTCAGTGTACTGTACGGGCAAGATACGTGGGCGCACAAACCACCCAAGGTGATGGAGACTTACCTGCCAGCAGGAAGACCAAGCCCCAGTCATGGCGATCCGCGCCTTCTTCACATTGTCATCTCCTCCACATTTGGTGCATTTCATACCCATGGCAGAGATGGCCATGCCGAAGATACCAACCACAATGGAGACAACCATTAGGGCTCGCGTGGCCTGAAGAGCAGCTGAAAGAGAAAAATCACATTACAGCTCCCCATATCAAATGCCGAGCTCAACAGTCATCTCAAGGGCTGAGAGCCCCCAACTCATCCCTTCCCAAGCCGAAAGGCCCCCATAGTGTCCGCCACACAGAATGCCATGCCCGAGGCCCCCCCCCCCCCCATCATACAGAATGCCATGCCCAAGGGCCACCCCCCCCATCATACGGAATGCCATGCCCAAGGGGCCCCCCTTTATACAGAATGCCATGCCCGAGCACCCCTCCCTTTGTACAGAATGCCATGCCCGAGTCCCCCTCCCCCTTATACAGAATGCCATGCCCGAGCCCCCCCCCCCCTCCATACAGAATGCCATGTCTGAGGCCCCGCTCATAGCGTTCACCACAAAGAATGCCATGTTTGAGCCCCCCCATAGTGTCCACCACACAGAACATCAAGTCTGAGGCCCGAAATAGTGTCTGCCACACAGGATGCCAAGTCTGAAGGGTTTATAGCTGTCTCAGGACAAGAGAAGTCCCGCAGCCATCACGGCTATAAGGGGGCCCACAAGTGGCATCATCCATCAGCATGGCGAGAGTCTTCATGGGAAGGTCAGTGGTTGCCATAGGATAGGAGCTTCTCATTGGCGCACACGTCTGTGGTCATGGGCAGCGTCCAGCATAGAGGCCATAACACATCCTTAAAGGACTCAAGCGTTATGTCCGCATCGAGAGGACCACGTGGTCACGCCAGTCCTGGGAGTGCGGGCCGCTCATACATGCAGATACATTGTGGCAATGCGGACCCTCGCAGCAAACAAGTGGATTCTGGGGTCTGCAGAAAGATGATCAGCGCACGGACTCTAGTCTGGCGGTCATCGCCGCTCGGGGAACCCGGGACTCCCACCACCTTCCCAATCCTGCCCGCTGGGCGACTCCAGTGTATGACGGTGAGTCAGCCGTGTGGGGAGGACGGGGACTTCCGTGTGTTGAGACACCTGGGTGTGACACGGGGGAGGGGAGTTTCATAGAAACTGGAGCCAGAGCAGCAATAGTAACCCCTCCCCATCATTACACAAAGGAATGAGCTGTGGCCACATATAGCTACTGTATACATAGGGGGGGCACTATATGGAGGACTCCTGCCCTCAACGTGGTGTATGGGCAGGGCTGTATAAAGCTCTACAGAGGTGCATGCGGTGCAGCCGGCTATACACACATTCTAGACCTGCAGACACCGAACTGCGCGGTCCAGCCGGCTATATACACACCGAACTGCGCGGTCCAGTCAGCTATACACATTCTAGACCTGCAGACACACCGAACTGCGCGGTCCAGCCGGCTATATACACACACCGAACTGCGCGGTCCAGCCGGCTATATACACACACCGAACTGCGCGGTCCAGCCGGTTATATACACACACACCGAACTGCGCGGTCCAGCCGGCTATATACACACACCGAACTGCGCGGTCCAGCCGGCTATATACACACACCGAACTGCGCGGTCCAGCCAGCTATACACATTCTAGACCTGCAGACACACCGAACTGCGCGGTCCAGCCGGCTATATACACACACCGAACTGCGCGGTCCAGCCGGCTATATACACACACCGAACTGCGCGGTCCAGCCGGCTATATACACACACACCGAACTGCGCGGTCCAGCCGGCTAGATACACACACCGAACTGCGCGGTCCAGCCGGTTATATACACACACCGAACTGCGCGGTCCAGCCGGCTATATACACACACCGAACTGCGCGGTCCAGCCGGCTATATACACACACCGAACTGCGCGGTCCAGCCAGCTATACACATTCTAGACCTGCAGACACACCGAACTGCGCGGTCCAGCCGGCTATATACACACACCGAACTGCGCGGTCCAGCCGGCTATATACACACACCGAACTGCGCGGTCCAGCCGGCTATATACACACACCGAACTGCGCGGTCCAGCCGGCTATATACACACACCGAACTGCGCGGTCCAGCCGGCTGTATACACACACACGTTCTAGACCTGCAGACACACCGAACTGCGCAGTCCAGCCGGCTATATACACACACGTTCTAGACCTGCAGACACACCGAACTGCGCGGTCCAGCCGGCTATATACACACACGTTCTAGACCTGCAGACACACCGAACTGCGCGGTCCAGCCGGCTATATACACACACGTTCTAGACCTGCAGACACACCGAACTGCGCGGTCCAGCCGGCTATATACACACGTTCTAGACCTGCAGACACCGAACTGCGCGGTCCAGCCGGCTATATACACACACCAAACTGCGCGGTCCAGCCGGCTATATACACACACGTTCTAGACCTGCAGACACACCGAACTGCGCGGTCCAGCTGGCTATATACACACACCGAACTGCGCGGTCCAGCCGGCTATATACACACACCGAACTGCGCGGTCCAGCCGGCTATATACACACACCGAACTGCGCGGTCCAGCCGGCTATATACACACACACACCGAACTGCGCGGTCCAGCCGGCTATATACACACACACACACACACACACACACCGAACTGCGCGGTCCAGCCGGCTATATACACACACACACCGAACTGCGCGGTCCAGCCGGCTATATACACACACACACCGAACTGCACGGTCCAGCCGGCTATATACACACACACACACGTTCTAGACCTGCAGACACACCGAACTGCGCAGTCCAGCCGGCTATATACACACACACACGTTCTAGACCTGCAGACACACCGAACTGCGCGGTCCAGCCGGCTATATACACACACGTTCTAGACCTGCAGACACACCGAACTGCGCGGTCCAGCCAGCTATATACACACACCGAACTGCACGGTCCAGCCGGCTATATACACACACATTCTAGACCTGCAGACACACCGAACTGCGCGGTCCAGCCGACGATATACATACACCGAACTGCGCAGTCCAGCCGGCTATATACACACCGAACTGCGCAGTCCAGCCGGCTATATACACACCGAACTGCGCGGTCCAGCCGGCTATATACACACCGAACTGCGCGGTCCAGCCGGCTATATACACACGTTCTAGACCTGCAGACACCGAACTGCGCGGTCCAGCCGGCTATATACACACACGTTCTAGACCTGCAGAGACACCGAACTGCGCGGTCCAGCCGGCTATATACACACACCGAACTGCACGGTCCAGCCGGCTATATACACACACATTCTAGACCTGCAGACACACCGAACTGCGCGGTCCAGCCGACGATATACATACACCGAACTGCGCGGTCCAGCCGGCTATATACACACCGAACTGCGCGGTCCAGCCGGCTATATACACATGTTCTAGACCTGCAGACACACCGAACTGCGCGGTCCAGCCGGCTATATACACACACGTTCTAGACCTGCAGACACACCGAACTGCGCGGTCCAGCCGACTATATACACACACCGAACTGCGCGGTCCAGCCGGCTATATACACACACGTTCTAGACCTGCAGACACACCGAACTGCGCGGTCCAGCCGGCTATATACACACACACGTTCTAGACCTGCAGACACACACAACTGCGCGGTCCAGCCGGCTATATACACACACACGTTCTAGACCTGCAGACACACACAACTGCGCGGTCCAGCCGGCTATATACACACACACGTTCTAGACCTGCAGACACACACAACTGCGCGGTCCAGCCGGCTATATACACACACGTTCTAGACCTGCAGACACACACAACTGCGCGGTCCAGCCGGCTATATACACACACGTTCTAGACCTGCAGACACACACAACTGCGCGGTCCAGCCGGCTATATACACACACGTTCTAGACCTGCAGACACACACAACTGCGCGGTCCAGCCGGCTATATACACACACGTTCTAGACCTGCAGACACACACAACTGCGCGGTCCAGCCGGCTATATACACACACGTTCTAGACCTGCAGACACACACAACTGCGCGGTCCTGCCGGCTATATACACACACACGTTCTAAACCTGCAGACACACACAACTGCGCGGTCCTGCCGGCTATATACACACACACGTTCTAAACCTGCAGACACACACAACTGCGCGGTCCAGCCGGCTATATACACACACGTTCTAGACCTGCAGACACACACAACTGCGCGGTCCAGCCGGCTATATACACACACGTTCTAGACCTGCAGAGCCACACAACTGCGCGGTCCAGCCGGCTATATACACACACGTTCTAGACCTGCAGACACACACAACTGCGCGGTCCAGCCGGCTATATACACACACGTTCTAGACCTGCAGACACACACAACTGCGCGGTCCAGCCGGCTATATACACACACACGTTCTAGACCTGCAGACACACACAACTGCGCGGTCCAGCCGGCTATATACACACTCTAGACCTGCAGACACACCAAACTGCGCGGTCCAACCGGCTATATACACACACGTTCTAGACCTGCAGACACCGAACTGCGCAGTCCAGCCGGCTATATACACACGTTCTAGACCTGCAGACACCGAACTGCGCGGTCCAGCCGGCTATATACACACGTTCTAGACCTGCAGACACACCGAACTGCGCGGTCCAGCCGGCTATACACACACGTTCTAGGCGTGCGTGTGCACGTTCATACATATATACACAGGGGTGGGTAATCACTCCGTTCAGCTGGCTATATACACACACACAGGGGTGGGTTATAGCTCTATATATACACCGCGCTGTAAGCGGTACAGCCGGGCACTTCTACATAGCGGTGTAGTATCAGGCAGTTATCACCCTCAGATAACCTACTTATCAGAGGCAGATAAGGAATAGCGGGCACTAGCTGGTCTCAGGTGCCAGGGCCACCCGGGTCATTCTCACAGGAGGGTGCGGCAGGGCACTGTGTACACCATTACTCCCAGTTGGCCCCAGTTCAGCTCTAGTTTCAGTGCAGTGGGGGAGGGGAGGCACACAAGCTGCATTAATGAACCAGTCTAACTGGTTCCAGACTTCAGAGAAACATGGCTGCCACCCCGGTACCTAGCCGCGGCTCCCCCCATCCCCCAAGGATAACAAGGAAGGCGGCAATTCTCTTCCAAGCCTGGAACATTGCCCCCTGTACACCTGCCACACAGGTGAACCCGCAGCACAGTCACCCTTCCCGACAATGAGGACCATACCACTATAGGGGGAGGACTACAAGTTCATGGGGGGCAGGAGTGGCTGAATGTACAGGTGGAGGTGAAGGGCCGGGGGGGGGGGGGGGGGGGGGGGGGGGTTCAGTAGCACCAGTGTATATAGAGGGGGGGGGGGGGGGGGGGGAGTAGTAGCATCAGTGCATATAGATAGAGGGGGGGGGGGGGGCAGTAGCATCAGTGTATATAGAGGGGGGGGGAGGAGTAGTAGCATCAGTGTATATAGATAGAGGGGGGGGGGGCAGTAGCACCAGTGTATATAGATAGAGGGGGGGGGGCAGTAGCACCAGTGTATATAGATAGGGGGGGGGGGGGGCAGTGGCATCAGTGTATATAAATAGGGGGGGGGGGCAGTAGCATCAGTGTATATAAATAAAGGGGGTGGCAGTAGCATCAGTGTATATAGAGGGGGGGCAGTAGCATCAGTGTATATAGAGGGGGGGCAGTAGCATCAGTGTATATAGAGGGGGTGGCAGTAGCATCAGTGTATATAGAGGGGGTGGCAGTAGCATCAGTGTATATAAATAAAGGGGGGGGCAGTAGTATCAGTGTATATAGAGGGGGGGCAGTAGTATCAGTGTATATAGAGGGGGGGCAGTAGCATCAGGGTAAATAGATAGAGGGGGGTCAGTAGCATCAGGGTAAATAGATAGAGGGGGGTCAGTAGCATCAGTGTATATAGATAGAGAGGGGGGCAGTAGCATCAGTGTATATAGATAGAGAGGGGGGCAGTAGCATCAGTGTATATAGATAGAGAGGGGGGGCAGTAGCATCAGTGTATATAGATAGAGAGGGGGGGCAGTAGCATCAGTGTATATAGATAGAGAGGGGGGGCAGTAGCATCAGTGTATATAGATAGAGAGGGGGGGCAGTAGCATCAGTGTATATAGATAGAGAGGGGGGCAGTAGCATCAGTGTATATAGATAGAGAGGGGGGCAGTAGCATCAGTGTATATAGATAGAGAGGGGGGCAGTAGCATCAGGGTATATAGATAGAGAGGGGGGCAGTAGCATCAGGGTATATAGATAGAGAGGGGGGCAGTAGCATCAGGGTATATAGATAGAGAGGGGGGCAGTAGCATCAGGGTATATAGATAGAGGGGGGGCAGTAGCAGCAGTGTATATAGATAGAGGGGGGCAGTAGTATAAGGGTATATAGAGGGGGTGCAGTAGTATCAGTGTATATAGGTAGAGGGGGCAGTAGTATCAGTGTATATAGATAGAGGGGGGGCAGTAGTATCAGTGTATATAGGTAGAGGGGGGGGGAGGAGTAGTATCGGGGTATATAGAGGGTAGCAGTAGTATCAGGGTATATAGGTAGAGGGGGAGCCGTCGCGTGTCCAGGTGTGCAGCCTCAGTGGCGCCCCCTGTCCTCACCGTCCAGCTGCAGCATGGAGTCGTAGACCTTGCACTGGATCTGCCCGGTACTCTGGGTGGCGCAGGACATCCACAGCCCCTGGTAAACGGCCACCGCCGTGATAATGTTGTCGCCGGCGTACGAGGACATCCGCCACTGCGGCATGATGGTGGCGGCGATCAGCCCGATCCAGCCGAGCAGCGCCATCAGGAAGCCCAAGATCTGCAGCCCGGAGTTCGCCATCCTGTCCGCAGAGACACTGAGCTCACCTGCGCCAGGTGCGTCGCTTTATACTGCCCCGCCCCCATCACTGACGTCACTGCCCGAGAGTGATACAAAGTGTCCAGGGAGAAACCGCTGACGTCACCGAGAGAGGAAATGCAAGAGGAGAACGTTTTTTCTCTGTTTTCAGCCAGTGAAGTCATCGATTCACTATAATAACACTGTAGTCATCAGATCAGTCCGACAACACTGAAGCCACCAGATCACTATAATAATACTGAAGCCACCAGATCACTGAAGCCACCGGATCACTATAATAACACTGAAGCCACCGGATCACTATAATAACACTGAAGCCACCGGATCACTATAATAATACTGAAGCCACCGGATCACTATAATAACACTGAAGCCACCGGATCACTATAATAACACTGAAGCCACCAGATCACTATAATAACACTGAAGCCACCAGATCACTATAATAACACTAAAGCCACCGGATCACTATAATAACACTGAAGCCACCGGATCACTATAATAATACTGAAGCCACCGGATCACTATAATAATACTGAAGCCACCGGATCACTATAATAACACTGAAGCCACCAGATCACTATAATAACACTAAAGCCACCGGATCACTATAATAATACTGAAGCCACCAGATCACTGAAGCCACCGGATCACTATAATAACACTGAAGCCACCGGATCACTATAATAACACTGAAGCCACCGGATCACTATAATAATACTGAAGCCACCGGATCACTATAATAACACTGAAGCCACCGGATCACTATAATAACACTGAAGCCACCAGATCACTATAATAACACTAAAGCCACCGGATCACTATAATAACACTGAAGCCACCGGATCACTATAATAATACTGAAGCCACCGGATCACTATAATAATACTGAAGCCACCGGATCACTATAATAACACTGAAGCCACCAGATCACTATAATAACACTAAAGCCACCGGATCACTATAATAATACTGAAGCCACCGGATCACTATAATAACACTGAAGCCACCAGATCACTATAATAACACTGAAGCCACCGGATCACTATAATAACACTGAAGCCACCGGATCACTATAGTAACACTGAAGTCACCAGACCACTATAATAACACTGAAGCCACCGGATCACTATAATAACACTGAAGCCACCGGATCACTATAATAACACTGAAGCCACCAGATCACTATAATAATACTGAAGCCACCGGATCACTAAAATAACACTGAAGCCACCGGATCACTATAATAACACTGAAGCCACCAGATCACTATATTAACACTGAAGCCTCCAGATCACTATAATAACACTAAAGCCACTGGATCACTATAATAACACTGAAGCCACCAGATCACTATAATAACACTGAAGCCACCGGATCACTATAATAATACTGAAGCCACCGGATCACTATAATAACACTGAAGCCACCGGATCACTATAATAACACTGAAGCCACCAGACCACTATAATAACACTGAAGCCACCGGTTCACTATAATAACACTGAAGCCACCGGATCACTATAATAACACTGAAGCCACCAGATCACTATAATAATACTGAAGCCACCGGATCACTATAATAACACTGAAGCCACCGGATCACTATAATAACACTGAAGCCACCAGATCACTATATTATCACTGAAGCCACCAGATCACTATAATAACACTTAAGCCACTGGATCACTATAATAACACTGAAGCCACCAGATCACTATAATAACACTGAAGCCACCGGATCACTATAATAATACTGAAGCCACCGGATCACTATAATAACACTGAAGCCACCGGATCATTATGATAGTAGTGAAGCCACCGGATCACTATAATAACAGTGAAGCCACCGGATCACTATAATAACACTGAAGCCACCAGATCACTATAATAACACTGAAGCCACCAGATCACTATAATAACACTGAAGCCACCAGATCACTATAATAACACTGAAGCCACCAGATCACTATAATAACACTAAAACCACTGGATCACTATAATAACACTAAAGCCACCGGATCACTATAATAACACTAAAGCCACTGGATCACTGTAATAACACTGAAGCCACCGGATCACTATAATAACACTAAAGCCACCGGATCACTATAATAACACTAAAGCCACTGGATCACTATAATAACACTGAAGCCACCGGATCACTATAATAACACTGAAGCCACTAGACCACTATAATAACACTGAAGCCACCGGATCACTATAATAACACTGAAGCCACCGGATCACTATAATAACACTGAAGCCACCAGACCACTATAATAACACTGAAGCCACCGGATCACTATAATAACACTAAAGCCACCGGATCACTATAATAACACTAAAGCCACCGGATCACTATAATAACACTGAAGCCACCAGATCACTATAATAACACTGAAGCCACCAGACCACTATAATAACACTGAAGCCACCAGATCACTATAATAATACTGAAGCCACCGGATCACTATAATAACACTGAAGCCACCGGATCACTATAATAACACTGAAGCCACCAGATCACTTTAATAATACTGAAGCCACCGGATCACTATAATAACACTGAAGCCACCGGATCACTATAATAACACTGAAGCCACCAGATCACTATAATAACACTAAAGCCACCGGATCACTATAATAACACTGAAGCCACCGGATCACTATAATAACACTGTAGTCATCAGATCAGTCCGACAACACTGAAGCCACCAGATCACTATAATAACACTAAAGCCACCGAATCACTATAATAACACTAAAGCCACTGGATCACTATAATAACACTGAAGCCACCGGATCACTATAATAACACTGAAGTCACCGTATACTATAAAACACTGGAGTCAACAGATCATTATGATAGTAGTGAAGCCACCGGATCACTATAATAACACTGAAGCCACCAGATCACTATAATAACACTGAAGCCAAAAGATCACTATAATAACACTAAAGCCACCGGATCACTATAATAACACTGAAGCCACCGGATCACTATAATACACTGTAGTCATCAGATCAGTCCGACAACCCTGAAGCCACCAGATCACTATAATAACACTAAAGCCACCGAATCACTATAATAACACTAAAGCCACTGGATCACTATAATAACACTGAAGCCACCGGATTACTATAATAACACTGAAGTCACCGTATACTATAAAACACTGGAGTCAACAGATCATTATGATAGTAGTGAAGCCACCGGATCACTATAATAACACTGAAGCCACCAGATCACTATAATAACACTGAAGCCACCAGATCACTATAATAACACTAAAGCCACCGAATCACTATAATAACACTAAAACCACTGGATCACTATAATAACACTAAAGCCACCGGATCACTATAATAACACTAAAGCCACTGGATCACTGTAATAACACTGAAGCCACCGGATCACTATAATAACACTAAAGCCACCGGATCACTATAATAACACTAAAGCCATTGGATCACTATAATAACACTGAAGCCACCGGATCACTATAATAACACTGAAGCCACTAGACCACTATAATAACACTGAAGCCACCGGATCACTATAATAACACTGAAGCCACCGGATCACTATAATAACACTGAAGCCACCAGACCACTATAATAACACTGAAGCCACCGGATCACTATAATAACACTAAAGCCACCGGATCACTATAATAACACTAAAGCCACCGGATCACTATAATAACACTGAAGCCACCAGATCACTATAATAACACTGAAGCCACCGGATCACTATAATAACACTGAAGCCACCAGATCACTATAATAACACTAAAGCCACCGAATCACTATAATAACACTAAAGCCACCGGATCACTATAATAACACTGAAGCCACCGGATCACTATAATAACACTGAAGTCACCGTATACTATAAAACACTGGAGTCAACAGATCACTATGATAGTAGTGAAGCCACCGGATCACTATAATAACACTGAAGCCACCAGATCACTATAATAACACTGAAGCCACCGGATCACTATAATAACACTGTTGTCATCAGATCAGTCCGACAACACTGAAGCCACCAGATCACTATAATAAAACTAAAGCCACCGAATCACTATAATAACACTAAAGCCACTGGATCACTATAATAACACTGAAGCCACCGGATCACTATAATAACACTGAAGCCACCAGATCACTATAATAACACTAAAGCCACCGAATCACTATAATAACACTAAAGCCACTGGATCACTATAATAACACTGAAGCCACCGGATCACTATAATAACACTGAAGCCACCAGATCACTATAATAACACTGAAGCCACTAGACCACTATAATAACACTGAAGCCACCGGATCACTATAATAACACTGAAGCCACCAGATCGCTATAATAACACTGAAGCCACCGGATCACTATAATAACACTGAAGCCACCAGATCACTATAATAACACTGAAGCCACCGGATCACTATAATAATACTGAAGCCACCGGATCACTATAATAACACTGAAACCACCGGATCACTATAATAACACTGAAGCCACCAGACCACTATAATAACACTGAAGCCACCGGATCACTATAATAACACTAAAGCCACCGGATCACTATAATAACACTGAAGCCACCAGATCACTATAATAACACTGAAGCCACCAGACCACTATAATAACACTGAAGCCACTAGACCACTATAATAACACTGAAGCCACCGGATCACTATAATAACACTGAAGCCACCGGATCACTATAATAACACTGAAGCCACCAGATCACTATAATAACACTGAAGCCACCGGATCACTATAATAACACTGAAGCCACCGGATCACTATAATAACACTGAAGCCACCGGATCACTATAACACTGAAGCCACTGGATCACTATAATAACACTGAAGCCACCAGATCACTATATTAACACTAAAGCCACCAGATCACTATAATAACACTGAAGCCACCAGATCATTATAATAACACTGAAGTCACCGAATACTATAAAACACCGGACTCAACAGATCATTATGATAGTAGTGAAGCCACCGGATCACTATAATAACACTGAAGTCACCGTATACTATAAAACACTGGAGTCAACAAATCATTATGATAGTAGTGAAGCCACCGGATCACTATAATAACACTGAAGCCACCAGATCACTATAATAACACTGAAGCCACCAGATCACTATAATAACACTAAAGCCACCGAATCACTATAATAACACTAAAACCACTGGATCACTATAATAACACTAAAGCCACCGGATCACTATAATAACACTAAAGCCACTGGATCACTGTAATAACACTGAAGCCACCGGATCACTATAATAACACTAAAGCCACCGGATCACTATAATAACACTAAAGCCACTGGATCACTATAATAACACTGAAGCCACCGGATCACTATAATAACACTGAAGCCACTAGACCACTATAATAACACTGAAGTCACCGGATCACTATAATAACACTGAAGCCACCGGATCACTATAATAACACTGAAGCCACCAGACCACTATAATAACACTGAAGCCACCGGATCACTATAATAACACTAAAGCCACCGGATCACTATAATAACACTAAAGCCACCGGATCACTATAATAACACTGAAGCCACCAGATCACTATAATAACACTGAAGCCACCAGACCACTATAATAACACTGAAGCCACCAGATCACTATATTAACACTGAAGCTACCGGATCACTATAATAACACTGAAGCCACCAGATCACTATAATAACACTGAAGTCACCGGATACTATAAAACACCGGACTTAACAGATCATTATGATAGTAGTGAAGCCACCGGATCACTATAATAACACTGAAGCCACCAGATCACTATAATAACACTGAAGCCACCGGATCACTATAATAACACTGTTGTCATCAGATCAGTCCGACAACACTGAAGCCACCAGATCACTATAATAAAACTAAAGCCACCGAATCACTATAATAACACTAAAGCCACTGGATCACTATAATAACACTGAAGCCACCGGATCACTATAATAACACTGAAGCCACCAGATCACTATAATAACACTAAAGCCACCGAATCACTATAATAACACTAAAGCCACTGGATCACTATAATAACACTGAAGCCACCGGATCACTATAATAACACTGAAGCCACCAGATCACTATAATAACACTGAAGCCACTAGACCACTATAATAACACTGAAGCCACCGGATCACTATAATAACACTGAAGCCACCAGATCGCTATAATAACACTGAAGCCACCGGATCACTATAATAACACTGAAGCCACCAGATCACTATAATAACACTGAAGCCACCGGATCACTATAATAATACTGAAGCCACCGGATCACTATAATAACACTGAAACCACCGGATCACTATAATAACACTGAAGCCACCAGACCACTATAATAACACTGAAGCCACCGGATCACTATAATAACACTAAAGCCACCGGATCACTATAATAACACTGAAGCCACCAGATCACTATAATAACACTGAAGCCACCAGACCACTATAATAACACTGAAGCCACTAGACCACTATAATAACACTGAAGCCACCGGATCACTATAATAACACTGAAGCCACCGGATCACTATAATAACACTGAAGCCACCAGATCACTATAATAACACTGAAGCCACCGGATCACTATAATAACACTGAAGCCACCGGATCACTATAATAACACTGAAGCCACCGGATCACTATAATAACACTGAAGCCACTGGATCACTATAATAACACTGAAGCCACCAGATCACTATATTAACACTAAAGCCACCAGATCACTATAATAACACTGAAGCCACCAGATCATTATAATAACACTGAAGTCACCGGATACTATAAAACACCGGACTCAACAGATCATTATGATAGTAGTGAAGCCACCGGATCACTATAATAACACTGAAGTCACCGTATACTATAAAACACTGGAGTCAACAAATCATTATGATAGTAGTGAAGCCACCGGATCACTATAATAACACTGAAGCCACCAGATCACTATAATAACACTGAAGCCACCAGATCACTATAATAACACTAAAGCCACCGAATCACTATAATAACACTAAAACCACTGGATCACTATAATAACACTAAAGCCACCGGATCACTATAATAACACTAAAGCCACTGGATCACTGTAATAACACTGAAGCCACCGGATCACTATAATAACACTAAAGCCACCGGATCACTATAATAACACTAAAGCCACTGGATCACTATAATAACACTGAAGCCACCGGATCACTATAATAACACTGAAGCCACTAGACCACTATAATAACACTGAAGTCACCGGATCACTATAATAACACTGAAGCCACCGGATCACTATAATAACACTGAAGCCACCAGACCACTATAATAACACTGAAGCCACCGGATCACTATAATAACACTAAAGCCACCGGATCACTATAATAACACTAAAGCCACCGGATCACTATAATAACACTGAAGCCACCAGATCACTATAATAACACTGAAGCCACCAGACCACTATAATAACACTGAAGCCACCAGATCACTATATTAACACTGAAGCTACCGGATCACTATAATAACACTGAAGCCACCAGATCACTATAATAACACTGAAGTCACCGGATACTATAAAACACCGGACTCAACAGATCATTATGATAGTAGTGAAGCCACCGGATCACTATAATAACACTGAAGTCACCGGATACTATAAAACACCGGACTCAACAGATCACTATAATAACACTGAAGCCACCAGATCATTATAATAACACTAAAGCAACCGAATCACTATAATAACACTAAAGCCACTGGATCACTATAATAACACTAAAGCCACCGGATCACTATAATAACACTAAAGCCACTGGATCACTATAATAACACTGAAGCCACCAGATCACTATAATAACACTAAAGCCACCGGATCACTATAATACCACTAAAGCCACTGGATCACTATAATAACACTGAAGCTACCGGATCACTATAATAACACTGAAGCCACTAGACCCCAATAATAACACTGAAGCCACCGGATCACTATAATAACACTGAAGCCACCGGATCACTATAATAACACTGAAGCCACCGGATCACTATAATAACACTGAAGCCACCGGATCACTATAATAACACTGAAGCCACCAGACCACTATAATAACACTGAAGCCACCGGATCACTATAATAACACTAAAGCCACCGGATCACTATAATAACACTGAAGCCACCAGATCACTATAATAACACTGAAGCCACCGGATCACTATAATAACACTGAAGCCACCGGATCACTATAATAACACTAAAGCCACCGGATCACTATAATAACACTGAAGCCACCGGATCACTATAATAACACTAAAGCCACCGGATCACTATAATAACACTAAAGCCACTGGATCACTATAATAACACTGAAGCCACCGGATCACTATAATAACACTGAAGCCACTAGACCACTATAATAACACTGAAGCCACCGGATCACTATAATAACACTGAAGCCACCGGATCACTATAATAACACTGAAGCCACCGGATCACTATAATAACACTAAAGCCACCGGATCACTATAATAACACTGAAGCCACCAGATCACTATATTAACACTGAAGCCACCGGATCACTAGAATAACACTGAAGCCACCAGATCACTATAATAACACTGAAGTCACCGGATATTATAAAACACCGGACTCAACAGATCATTATGATAGTAGTGAAGCCACCGGATCACTATAATAACACTGAAACAGAAACCAAAGAGTGGTAACGGCACTTATAATGCATTTACTATCAGAGGTCTACATACCCCAAATCCATGCTCTGCCCACATTACATAATGCAGGTTCTGGGTATACAATGTGATCAAGCCATAGTGGCCCATCTACCAACGTCCGGGTGACCGAGCTGTCAGATGGGTCCTAACTAGAGATGAGCGAGCACCAAAATGCTCGGGTGCTCGTTGCTCGAGTCGAACTTTCTGTAATACTCGAGATCTCGTTTCGAGTAACGAACCCCATTGAAGTCAATGGGTGACTCGAGCATTTATGTATGGGAACGATGCTCGGGATAGCTGATGACTTGTCAAACACCAGAAAACATCCGAATGTCATGGAAACACCACAGAAACGGATAGGGCAGGGCAGGGGCAGCATGCATGGCTGCATCTGAGGCTCTCAGGTTCCACTATTAAGCCAAAATGGGGCAAGAGCCTGCCCCCCCCCAACAATTTTTACTTCGGACAAACCCTCATCAGCAAGGCACACCTTAGCTAAGCACCACACTACCTGCAACCAAGCACAATCACTGACTGCAGGACACACCGCTGCCTCTTCTCCTGGGTTACATGCTGCCCAACCCCCCACACGACCCAGTGTCCACAGCGCACACCAAAGTGTCCCTGCGCAGCCTTCAGCTGCCAACCATGCCACATGCTGGCCTCATAGCCACACCACCCTCATGTCTATTTATAAGTGCGTCTGCCATGAGGAGGAACCGCAGGCACACACTGCAGAGGGTTGGCAGCGAGAGGGAGCGACCCTCTTTGAAGGGGGGGGGGAGGGGCGACAGCCCATAATGCTGTAGAGAATTGATGATAAATTGACATACGATCATCATTCCAATCCCGTGCCACCTCCGTCGCAAAATTGTCAGAAGCCGCAAATGTGGGCATAAAGGGGACTCAGGTGCCAGCACTTCTACACATCTCCACAATGCAGCAATACTCTGTGTGGGAAGCACGTGAGCGGGCCCAGGGTCAGGATCGGTTGGTGCACAAAGACGGTATTACACATGAGGAAATCAGAGCGCCCAAACATGGCAGAGTTTCAGCCCGCCAAGGACCTCGGCTCACATTTCTACCCAAGTCAGTCAGTGTATTTGTGCCAGACAGGTAAATCACCGCTATGGGAAGTCTTTGTGCACCCACAGCATAGACGAGCCGAAGGAACCCAAAGACAGTATTAAACCTAAAGAAGAAGAGAAAACCTACAGTGCCCAAACATGGCATACTATCACTGCGCCGAGGACATAGGCCTCTGCACACACCCTCAGCAATCACGGGCATAGAGCTGACTCTGATGCTAGTACAGCTGTGAACGTCTCATTAGCGCTGTATCGCTCCTCTTGTTTGGCCCAAACCAGTGTCTCAGATAACTGTGATAACACGAGAGAAAATACATGATGCCCAGTGCTGATCCCCTGACCCAAAGATGGAGGAGGAGGTGGCCTTACAAGGCCAAGACACCATGACCAGGACCCGCTGTAGTCTGTGTGGGAAGCACGTTAGCGGGCCTAGGGTCAGGCTCGGTCCCAGCCTCCACTTTGTGTGACCCAAGGTGCCGTGACTTACATAGCAATGGGAAATCCATGTGTCCCCACACAATTCATTCTGTGTAGGTGTTAGATAGCTCAACACCGCAATGGGAAGTCTTTGAGTTCCTTGGGCTCGCCTATGCTGTCGGTGCACAAAGATGGTATTACACAAGAAGAAATCAGAGTGCCCAAACATGGGAGAGTTTCACCCCGGCAAGGACCTCGGCCCACATTTCTGCCCTAGTCAGTCAGTGTATTTGTGCCAGATACGTAAAACACCGCAATGGGAAGACTTAGTGCACCCATAGTATAGACAGACCGCTGTAACATTCCTGTAGCAAAGGTATAAATAGACCCCTGTAACATTTCTGTAGCAGCAGTATAGGCGGACCCCAGTAACATTTCTATAGCAAAGGTATAGGCAGACCCCAGTAACATTTCTGTAGCAAAAGTATAGGCAGACCCCTGTAACATTTCTGTAGCAGAAGTATAGGCAGACCCCAGTAACATTTCTGTAGCAAAAGTATAGGCAGACCCCAGTAACATTCCTGTAGCAGCAGTATAGGCAGACCCCAGTAACATTCCTGTAGTAAAAGTAGCGGCAGACCCCAGTAACATTTTTATAGTAAAAGTAGAGGCGGACCCCTGTAACATTTCTGTAGCACAAGTATAGGCAGACCCCAGTAACATTTCTATAGTAAAAGTAGAGGCAGACCACTGTAACATTTCTGTAGCACAAGTATAGGCAGACCCCAGTAGCATTTCTGTAGCAAAGGTATAGGCAGACCTCAGTAACATTTCTGTAGCAAAGGTATAGGCAGACCCCAGTAACATTTCTGTAGCAGAAGTATAGGCAGACCCCAGTAACATTTCTGTAGTAACAGTATAGGCAGACCCCTGTAACATTTCTGTAGCAAGAGTATAGGCAAACCCCTGAAACATTGGTGTACATTGTGTGTAGGTGAAGGCCGGAAAAATTAGTTAGATAACAGTATAGGCGAGGGCCAGAGAAATTAGTGTACCAAGAGTACAAGTGTACCCCTGAAAAATTGCTCAACTGCGAGCGCAGGTGAAACCCAGAAATATTTTTAAAGATACAACTGTTGCTTAGTTTGTAACAGAGCCTGTAGGCAGCCCTGTGGAAAAAAATTGGTTTCTGTTAAAGTATCAATAATTTTGAAACTTTGAAAAATTGTAAAAAAATTGTAAGCAGAGCCTTTTGGGTCGCAGAAAGATTGGCAGTTCAGCGTGATGACATGTTGTTTCAGGAGGAGGAGGAGGAGGAGGAGGAGGAGGACTAATATCAGGAAGTGATTGACAAAGCTAATTCCCCCTTTTTCTCCGGTGATAGAGAATGCTTATTTATCCGGTTGCAGAGAAAAGAATCATTTGGTTCCGCTGCTGTCCACCGGTGGAGAAGAGAAGTCTGGGGAAATCCAGGCTTTGTTCCTCTTTATGAGTGTAAGCATGCCGGCACTGGCAGTTGACAGGCGGGTACGCTTATCCGTGATGATTCCCCCTGCTGCACTAAACACCCTCTCTGACAAGACGCTAGTGGCAGGGCAGGCCAGCACCTCCAGGGCGTACAGTGCAAGTTCGTGCCACGTGTCCAGCTTTGACACCCAATAGTTGTATGGAGCAGAAGCATCATGGAGGACGGTCGTATGATCGGCCCACGTACTTCCTCACCATGCTCCCTCAGTGCTACGTTGACTGGGGAGTGGTGACACAGTCTTGCTGGGGAGCCATAAAGCTGGCAAAGGCCTTGGAGAATGTTCCCCTGCCTGCGCTAAACATGCTGCCTGATCTCCGTGCCTCCCCTGCTACTTGACCCTCGGAACTGTGCCTTCTGCCACTAGCGCTGTCAGATGGGAAATTTAGTATCACTTTTTCCACCAGGACCCTGTGGTATTGCATCACTCTCGAACCCCTTTCCTCTTCGGGAATAAGAGTGGAAAGGTTCTCCTTATACCGTGGGTCGAGAAGGGTGTACACCCAGTAATCCGTGTTGGCCAGAATGCGTCTAACGCGAGGGTCACGAGAAAGGCAGCCTAACATGAAGTCAGCCATGTGTGCCAGGGTACCTGTACGCAACACATGGCTATCCGCACTAGGAAGATCACTTTCAGGATCCTCCTCCTCCTTCTCCATAGCCCATACACGCTAAACAGATGAGAGGCAAGCAGCATGGGTACCCTCTGCAGTGTGCCCAGCTGTCTCTTCCCCCTCCTCCTGCTCCTCCCCCTCCTCCTCCCCCTCCTCCAAAACGCGCTGAGATATAGACATGAGGGTGGTCTGGCTATCAAGCGACATACTGTCATCCCCCGTCTCCTGTTTCAACCGCAAAGCGTCGGCCTTTATGCTTTGCAGCGAACTTCTCAGGAGGGATAGCAGCGGGATGGTAACGCTAATGATTGCAGCATCACCGATCACCATCTGGGCATACTCCTCAAAGTTTCCGAGGACCTGGCAGATATCTGCCAACCAGGCCCACTCTTCTGTAAAGAATTGAGGAGTCTGACTACCACTACGCCGCCCATGTTGGAGTTGGTATTCCACTATAGCTCTACGCTGCTCATAGAGCCTGGCCAACATGTGGAGCGTAGAGTTCCACCGTGTGGGCACGTCGCACAGCAGTCGGTGCTCTGGCAGATTAAACCGATGTTGCAGGGTCCTCAGGGTGGCAGCGTCCGTGTTGGACTTGCGGAAATGTGCGCAGACGCAGCACACCTTGCCGAGCAGGTCAGACAAGTGCGGGTAGTTTTTCAGAAACCGCTGAACCACCAGATTGAAGACGTGGGCCAGGCATGGCATGTGCGTGAGGCTGCCGAGCTGCAGAGCCGCCACCAGGTTACTGCCGTTGTCACACATGACCATGCCCGGTTGGAGGCTCAGCGGCGAAAGCCAGAGGTCAGTCTGCTCTGTCAGACCATGCAACAGTTCGTGGGCCGTGTGCCTCTTCTCTCCTAAGCTGAGTAGTTTCAGCACGGCCTGTTGACGCTTGCCCACCGCTGTGCTGCCCCGCCGCGCGATACCGACTGCTGGCGACGTGCTGCTCACATTTCTTAATGGAGAGGTAGAGGTTGCGTAGGAGGAGGAGGAGGGGAGGGTGTAGAGGAGGTGGCATAGACCGCCGCAGATACCACCACCGAGCTGGGGCCCGCACTTCTGGGGGTGGGTAGGACGTGAGCGGTCCCAGGCTCTGACTTGGTCCCAGCCTCCACCAAATTCACCCAGTGTGCCGTCAGGGAGATATAGTGGCCCTGCCCGCCTGTGCTTGTCCACGTGTCCGTGGTTAAGTGGACCTTGGCAGTAACCGCGTTGGTGAGGGCGCATACAATGTTGCGGGAGACGTGGTCGTGCAGGGCTGGGACGGCACATCGGGAAAAGTAGTGGCGACTGGGAACCAAGTAGCGTGGGACCGCCGCCGCCATCATGTTTTTGAAAGCCTCCGTTTCCACAAGCCTGTACGGCAGCATCTCCAGGCTGATCAGTTTGGCAATGTGCACATTTAAAGCTTGAGCGTGCGGGTGCGTGGCGGCGTATTTGCACTTTCGCTCCAACACTTGTGCTAGCGACAGCTGAACGCTGCACTGAGAGACATTGCTGGATGGGGCCGAGGACAGTGGAGGTGAGGGTGTGGGTGCAGGCCGGGAGGCGCTCGTGCCTGTGTCCTGGGAGGGGGATTGGATCTGTGTGGCAGGTTGGGGCACAGGGGAAGAGGCAGTGGTGTGACCCGGAGGCGGTGAACGGCCTTCGTCCCACCTTGTGGGGTGCTTGGCCATCATATGTCTGCGCATGCTGGTGGTGGTGAGGCTGGTAGTGGTGGCTCCCCGGCTGATCTTGGTGCGACAAAGGTTGCACACCATTGTTCGTCGGTCGTCTGTGCTCTCACTGATAAACATCCACACCTTTGAACACCTAGCCCTCTGCACGGAGGCTTGCCGCGAGGGGGTGCTTTGGGAAACAGTTGGGGGATTCTTCGCTCTGGCCCTGCCTCTACCCCTGGCCACCGCACTGCCTCTTCCAACCTGCCCTGCTGCTGCCCTTGCCTCCCCCTCTGAAGCCCTGTCCTCAGTAGGCTTAGCAAACCAGGTGGGGTCAGTCACCTCATCATCCTGCTGCTCTTCCTCCGAATCCTCTGTGCGCTCCTCCCTCGGACTTACTGCCCTTACTACTACCTCACTGACAGACAACTGTGTCTCATCGTCATCGTCCTCCTCACCCACTGAAAGCTCTTGAGACAGTTGCCAGAAGTCCCAGCCTCATCACCCGGACCCCGGGAACTTTCCTAAGATTGGGCATCGGTCACGACAAACTCCTCCGGTGAGAGAGGAACCATTTTTTCCTAATCAGGGCAGGGACCCGAGAACAGTTCCTGGGAGTCTGCCTGCTCATCAGAATGTGTCATTTTCATGGAGTGAGGAGGCTGGGAGGAAGGAGGAGCAGCAAGAAGATTCAGAGTTGCAGCAGTGGACGGCGTAGAAGACTGGGTGGTCGATAGATTGCTGGATGCACTTTCTGCCATCCACGACAGGACCTGCTCACACTGCTCTGTTTGTAATAAAGGTCTACCGCGTGGACCCATTAATTGTGAGATGAATCTGGGGAGCCCAGAAACTTGCCTCTCAGAGTGCCCCTCGCTTGGGACTAAGCCTACAAATAACAAATGTCCATCCTGTTCAGCCTCTACCCCCCCTCCCCCCCCACACACACATACGCACCCTTCCTGTTGATCCAGAGAAAGGCAAAAAAAATGACGCAGAAGCCAATTTGGCCATTTGGGGGAAAAAATTCCTTCCTGATTCCATAATGTCAGTCAGAATAATCCCTGGCCTAACCTCTGATAGTACCTACCTGACACCACGACCCAGATCACCAACCCGCTGGTCACCTAATGTCCATATCCTGTAATATCATAGAAAGACATCAAGTCCCTCTTACACTCCCCTATGGATCCTGCCATCACCACGTCCTCAGGCAGAGAGTTCCACAGTCTCACTGCTCTTACAGTAAAGAACCCCCTTCTGTGTTGGTGATGAAACCTGCTTTCCTCTAGACGTAGCGGATGCCCTTTCGTTACCATCGCAGTCCTGGGTATAAGCAGATCATGGCAGAGATCCTTGTATCGTCCCCTCATGTATTTATACAGAGTTATTTGGTCGCCCCTTAGCCGTCTCTTTTCCTGGGTGAATAATCCCAGTTTTGGTGCCTCTCTGGGTATTCCAGTCCCTCATTCCATGTATTAGTTTAGTTGTCCTTCTTTGTACCCCTCCAGCACTGTAACATCTTTCCTGAGCCCCGGTGACCAGAACTGTGTGCAGTATTCCATGTGGGGCCTGACAAGTGCCTTATATAGTGGGAGGATAATGTTCTCATCCCTCGCCCCTATACCTCTTTTACTGCACCACAAGACTCTATTAGCTTTTGCAGCAGCTGACTGGCATTGATTGCTCCAGTTTAGTCTACAGCCCACTAGTACCCCCAGGTCTTTTCCCCAGCAGTACCCCATTTAGTGTATATTGGTGACATCTGTTTCTCCTGCCCATGTGCAGAGCCTTACATTTATCCACATTGACCTCCATTCACCATTCCCCCCCCCCCCAACCCAAGCCCCCGGCTTATCTCGGTCCGTTTGTAGCCGCACATTGTCCTCCGTTGTATTGATTATCTTGTATAATTTTGTATCATCTGTAAATATTGATATTTTGCTGTGCAGCCCCTCTAGCAGGTCGTTGGTAAATATATTGACCAGAATGGGGCCTAAAACTGAACCCTGTGGCCCCCACTAGTGACGGGGGCCCAGAGTACGAACCATTTATTACCCCCCTCTGCTTTCTATCTCTGAGCCAGTTCTTTACCCAGATACACACGTTTTCGCCCAGTCCGAGTATAACAATGCCCAGCAAGGTTCTACCACCCAGAGCCCATTTTATGCCAACCATGGAATGTTCCCTGTTTCCTTTCTTGACCCTCCTGCAAACACTCCTGTCCTGATGGTCAATCACAGACTGGCAGCATTGACAGATATTCAAAAGCAGTTAAAAGAGACCTTTCAAGGAGCCCAGGATGCCTATAAGAAAGCAGCAGACCGACACTGCCAAGCAGCGCCTACCTTCCGGGTTGGAGATAAGGTGTGGTTATCCATGAAGAAACTGAAGGCCCACGTAGCCCCTCCCAAACTCAGGCAATGATTTATGGGGCCTTTTCCAATCTCGTCGAGGGTCGGCCAGGCGACTTTCCATCTAAAAATCCCGGGTAACTTAAAGATCCCTACTGAAGCCATTCCTGGAGAATACCTTCCCAGGGAGAGAGCAACCGCCTCCCCCTCCTGTGAAGGTTCAGGGGCACGATGAGTACATAGTTCAAGATATCTTAGATTCCCGAAAACACAAAGGAAAACTGCAGTACCTGGTTCAGTGGCAGGGATATGGGCCGAAGCCAGAAGAAAATGTTCTAGGGGAAGTTCCACTGGGGGTATCCCGGTAAGCCAGTCCCTGAGACGTCCAGAGGCCATCTTGAAAAAGGTGTCACGACTCGAATCAGGAACCTTGCCTGATAACGATTCCTGTCTTCTATCTGATTACGCTTTCCACCTCATCCATTTGTGCTGCAATGTGGATACCTGCTGACAACCTTCAGCTTCCGCCTGACTACTCTCCGGTCCTGCATGGCTACTACACCCATGGCTGCTATCCAGCGCCGGTAAGATGTTACACCAAGCTGTGTCGTTTTATATATCAACCTATTACAGTGTCAAATGCTTTAGAGAAGTCCAGATATACGAGATCAATAGACTCTCCCAGGTCCAGCCTAGAGCTTACTTCATGGTACAATGGTCAGATTGGTCTGACATGATTGACCCCTCATGAATCCATGCTGGTGAGGAGTTATACCATTGTTCTCTTTGAGGTATTCCAGATATACGAGATCTATAGACTCTCCCAGGTCCAGCCTAGAACTTACTTCATTGTAGAAGCTGATCAGATTGATCTGACATGATCGCCCCCTCATGAATCCATGGTGGTGAGGAGTTATTCCCTTGTTCTCCTTGAGGTATTCCAGGATGGCGTCTCTCAGAAACCCCTTGATTATTTTTCCAATTATTGAAGTGAGACTTACCGGCCTGTAGTTACCAGGCTCACTTCTTGACCCCTTTTTGTATATTGGAACCACATTGCCAATTCGTCAATTCAGTGGTACCACCCCAGTCTCAATAGTGTCCATAAATATAAGAAATAGCGGTCTATCTATCACATCACTTAGTTCCCTTAGAACTCTTGGGTGTATTATGTCTGGGCCTGGCGATTTATAGATTTTAATCTTCTTTAACCTGTTCCGCACCTCCTCCTGCGTTAGGTATGACATATTTTGTGAGGGGTTTATTTTATCCCCTTCCATCACGTGTGACATTTCCTTTTCGTTTGTGAATACGCTTGAGAAGAAACTATTTAATAGATTTGCCTTCCCTCCATCATCTTCAATGATTTCTCCTGCATTATTTGTTAAAGGGCCAGCGCTCTCAGTGCAAATCCTCTGCTGTTCCTATAGTTGTAGACTAGTTCCGGGTTGTTTTTGCTCTCTTTGGCGATCCGTCTTTCTGCCTCCTCTTTAGCAGTTTTGATCGTATCTTTGCATATTTAGTTTTTTTCCTGTATGATTTTAGTGCTTCTTCGCTGCCTTCTTGCTTTAGTAGTTTGAACGCTTTCTTCTTTTCGTTTATTGCCCCTCGTACCGTCTTGTCGAGCCACATTGGTTTCCTTTTAGTTGAGATTCTTTTATTTTTAAAGGGAATGAACTGCTCCCATGAGGTGATTAGGATCCTTTTAAACTCCTCCCATTTGTACTCTGTACTGATATTTTTGAGGATGTTGTCCCAATTAATGTTACCGATAGTAGATCTAAGCTGATCAAATTGTGCTTTACTAAGGCTGCATTCCCACGAACGTATATCGGCTCGGTTTTCACGCCGAGCCGATATACGTCGTCCTCATGTGCAGGGGGGGAGGGGGGGAGGATAGAAGAGCCAGGAGCAGGAACTGAGCTCCCGCCCCCTCTCTGCCTCCTCTCCGTCCCTCTGCACTATTTGCAATGAAAGGAGGCTGGGCAGGGGCGGGGCTAAGTGGGTGAATTAGCACCGCCCCCAATCCACCTCTCCCCCATTGCAAATAGTGCAGAGGGGCGGAGAGGAGGCAGAGAGAGGGCGGGAGCTCAGTTTCTGCTCCTGGCTCTTCCATCCTCCCCCCCTGCACATGAGGGCGACGTGTATCGGCTCGGTGTGCAAACCGAGCCGATATACGTCCGTGGGAATGCACCCTGAAGTTTAGTTTGTTTGTCGCTCCCTGGTAAGGCTTCTTAGTGAATGACAGCTGGAAGTTGATTATATTGTGGTCACTGTTCCCCAAGTGCCCCTCAGGGCTCTTTCACACGAGTGTAGAGATTTTTGGTCGGCCATATTACGGCCACAGTGCGATTGAAAATAGCACCAACGGGTGCACAAATCTGCCACTTTTTTGGCTGGCCAGGAACTTTTAGGCTGCAGGAATACACTCATTTGAGCTGATGCATTGTTGTTACGTGTGCTGCTGGGATCTGTTGTACTATGTACTCCTAGCAGCACGGCTATAGGTGGTTGAGGGTTAATTGAGCTGGCTGGGTGTGGTACTTCCTGCTAGCCAATCTCCTGGATCTGTGCTCACATATAAACCCAGCTCCTGGTCAGTCTGGCTGGGCCCCCAGGGTGATCAGTCATGTTCAGCTTGTGCCCATGCTGATCTGTGTTTGCAAGTAAGTCTGTGTCTCTCTGCTTCCCTAAAGACTGTTTGGACACCTATAGTCCTAATCTGCAGTACATGCAGCCACCTTTTACTCCTTCCCCCTTTTACTCCTTCCCCCTTTACAGGTGCAGCCTCCAAACGTCTTATGTCTTACTCCCTATGTCAGCTTGTGTAGCTGACTGTCTTTCCCCCCGGTATGAGGACACATAGACTTGCTGTGAGTTTCATCTGTGCACATGTGAGTTCTGGGTGGAGTCTGTCTGGGTTTCTATATGTTGCAGCTGGCTGTGTGCCCTGTGCTCTGTTCTTTCCTGTTGCAAGCTTGCTGTGTAATCTGTGTCCTGCTGGTTCATGTCCGTTTGTACGTTTAAATTCTGTCAGTTTTGTGTCAGCTTGCTGTATGACCTGCTATCTGTGTCCTGTCCTGTTGCAGCTTTCTGTGTGAACTCTGTCCGGTTCTGCCGGACTACTGGTTAGTGTAGGGACTAGCAGTATAACATGGGGCTGTGAAGTGGCCCGCTAGCTTCCACGTTTTGTACAAAATGTCAACCAATACCTGGTATTTATATTCAGCTGATCGTCTGTTACTAGTGTCTGCACTGTGGCTGCTGTATGCTGTGTGTTCTGGCTCTGTGTATCCTGTGGTTCTGTCTCTGTCATGTAGCATGTGTATGTCTCCTGTTCTGTGGCGTGGCTCCTAGGATCAACTAGGGCCCAAATCCGAAGACCACTGGGCCGCCCTTTATTGGGGCGAATCCCCTGCTTAGGTAGGGCCATGCCATCCTCCTGCGTAGAACAGGGTCAGTTGCCTGAAACCTGTGTGACCCTGGTGCTACCTGTGTGCGTCCATCTCACCCTTCTAACCCTTTTTGAGGTACGATCGTGTGGGCTCCCATGCTTAGGTTGTCCACACGATCGTAACAATTGTAAACCAATGCATCAGATGGGCAGCGTATATTAGCTGGCTGTGAAAGTGCGGCTGATATGCGCTGGAGTGAATGAAGCCTCAACCTGAACCCCCATGATTCGGTCTGGTTTGTTAGTTAGCACTAAGCCCAGAATAGCCCTCCCTCTCATTGGCTCCCGCACAAGTTGGGTAAGGTAATTATCTTTAATTGTTCTAAAGAACTTATCACCTCTGTGAGATTTGCAGGTTTCGTTTTCCCATATTATATCCGGATAATTAAAGTCCCCCAAGATAATTACTTCGTTGCGGTTTGACACCTCTTCTATCTGCCTTAATAGTAAGGTTTCAGTTTCTTCTGTTGCTTTTGGTGGCCTATAGAAAACCACTATCAGGATTCTGTTATTTTTTCCTCCCTTTATTTCTACCCACAGAGATTCCACATGTTCATCTCCTGCCCCTATATCCTCCCGTAGCCTCCGCACTAAGTACGACTTAACGTACAGACATACCCCTCCTCCTTTCTGGTTCCTTCGGTCTCTTCTGAAGAGATTGTAACCCAGTAAATTCACCGCCCAATCACACTTATCATCAAGCCATGTTTCCGTTATTCCCACTATATCATAGTTTTAATCAGTCATTCTCGCTTCCAGATCACCCACTTTACCAATCAGACTTCTTGCATTCGTGGCCATACAATTTATATGGTTGTTGTTGATTTTTATATTCATTTTGCAACTAATGGTAGTATTAGCTGTTCTGTCAGTTCTAACTGTTCTAACCACACCCCCTGCTTCGCCCCCATTTCCACGTCTTTCCCCCTATTGCCTTTGATTACTATGACAGCACTGAAGTAACCAGATCACTTTGAGAGCTCTAAAGTCACAGGATCACTATGATTGCAATGAAGACACCAAATCACTATAACTGAAGTCACTGGATCACTATGTAGTGCCGCCACCCCCATCACTCATGTCATGGCTCGAAAGTGATACAAAGTATCCAGGTAAAGACCACTGACGTCACCAAGAGGTTAAAGGCAAGAGGAGAACGTTTGCTCTGTTTTCAGCCAGTGAGATCAATAGATCACTATGACAGTTAATAGAAGTCCCAGAAGATTGGAGAAGGGCAAAAGTTGTCCCTATCTTCAAAAAAGGGAAGAAGGTGGATCCAGGAAACTACCGGCCTGTGAGCCTGACTTCTATACCGGGAAAGATCTTTGAACAAATTATTAAACAGCATGTATGCAAGTACTTGGCTGAGAATGGAGTAATTAACCAGAGCCAGCATGGGTTTGTAACAAACAAGTCATGCCAGACTAATCTAATGTCCTTCTATGACAGAATCACCGACTGGGCTGATCAGGAAAATGCGGTGGATATAGTATATCTTGACTTTAGTAAAGCATTTGACAAAGTATCTCATACCGTACTTATTGAGAAAATGACCAAATATGGGATTGACAAGGCAACTGTTAGGTGGATTCACAACTGGCTGAGTGATCGTACCCAAAGAGTGGTCATAAATGGCTGCACATCCAAGTGGAAGAATGTATCAAGTGGGACCACAAGGCTCTGTCCTGGGCCCAGTGTTGGTCAACATTGTTATAAATGATCTGGAGGAGGGAATTGTGGGAAACTGATCAAATGTGCCGACAACACAAAGCTAGGAGGGATAGCTAACACTAGGTAAGAGAGAGGGGATTCAAAAAGATCTAGAAAAGCTTGAACAGTGGGCGGCGACTAACAGAATGGTATTTAACAAGGAGAAATGCAAAGTCCTACATCTGGGCAAGAAAAATGAGGAAAGCGCATACAGAATAGGAGGAATTGGGCTGAGCAGCAGCACATGTGAAAAAGACTTGGGTATACTAATAGATCATAGACTGAACATGAGTCAACAGTGTGATGCAGCAGCCAAAAAGGCAAACACAATTCTGGGATGTATTAGGAGAAGCATAGAGTCTAGATCACGTGAGGTCATTATCCCCTCTACTCTTCCTTAGTCAGACCTCATCTGGAATACTGGGTCCAGTTCTGGGCACCCACTTTATACAAGACATAGACAAACTGGAGCAAGTTCAGAGAAGAGTTACCAAGATGGTGAGCGGTCAGCAAATCATGTCCTATGAGGAACGGGTAAAGGATCTGGGAATGTTTAGCAGAAGAGAAGGCTGAGAGGAGACTTAATAGCGATCTACAAATATCTGAAGGGCTGTCACAGTGCAGAGGGATCAGCCCTATTCTCATCTGCACAAGGAAAGACTAGAAGCAATGGGATGAAACAAAGGGAGGAGACACAGATTAGATATTAGACAGTGAGGGGGATCAATGAGTGGAACAGGCTGCCACAGGAGGTGGGGAGTTCTCCTTCAATGGAAGTGTTGAGAGGCAGACAGACATCTGTCTGGGATGATTTAGTGATCCTGCACTGAGCAGGGGGTTGGACCCGAGGACCCCGGAGGACCAGATGATTCCAAGGAACGCTTCCAACTTTACCATTCTATGATATGTGATAGATAGATAGGAGATAGATAGATAGAGAGATATGTGATAGATAGATAGGGGATAGATAGGAGATAGATAGATATGAGATAGATAGATAGATAGATAGATAGATAGATAGATAGATAGATAGATAGATAGATAGATAGGAGATAGATAGATAGCAGATAGATAGATAGATTGATAGATAGATAGATAGGAGATAGATAGATAGATAGATAGGAGATAGATAGATGGATAGATAGATAGATATGGGATAGATATGAGATAGATAGATAGATAGATAGGAGATAGATCGGAGATAGATAGATAGATAGATAGGAGATAGATAGATAGATAGATAGATAGATAGATAGATATGAGATAGATAGACAGATAGATAGATAGATAGATAGATAGATAGATAGATAGATAGATAGATAGGAGATAGATCGGAGATAGATAGATAGATAGATATGG